>NC_031676.1:1037557-1319716 GCF_000149555.1 Fusarium verticillioides 7600 | reverse complement strand
GTCGACGATGAATTCGAAGGGAAAAGAAAGCCATATTCGCAGAGCCAGAGCCACGTCATTCACCAGATGAGGTTGGTAAGCCATTGCCATCAGAATATAATGATGAGGTGCTTCTTCTTAGAAAATGGGATGCAAAATGCATTGAGTCGGACTGTGTTCAAGCTGACAATATTGAGGAATACGTGAAGCCGATACACGAAACTCCGTATTGGTCAAAGATCCAACACGACCCCGCGTTCGTACGAGACGGCAAGCTTCCTAGCGGACATCCCATTGCCAGTCTGCCGCCAAGGCCACCACCAAAACTTGAGGAGATCGTTCGGAGCGAAAGCTCCGAAAGTGGCGAGGTCAATGAGCGACTCGCAAAACGAGGTCACCCAGATGACGATACCCATGGTGAGCGTCCAGTGAAGAGACAAAGATCCCGAAGCTCCTTCGACACCGGCTGCAGAGGATCACGGGGCCGGCATTCGCGCTCGCGTGATTCGTACGTTCCGCAAGGACGCAGGTCACGTCCAGGTAGTCCCGAACGTCGACCTACAGAATTCCGTAACGTCGACGACCAGCGACGATCGATAGACCGGTACCAACCAGATCGGGATCGAGATCATAGCCGTGGTCGTGGACGTCGCCGGAGTCGTACTCAAAGTCTCAGTCGAGACCGCAGTCGGAGTCGGAGTCGAAGCCGGAGTCGAAATCGCAGCCGCAGTCCTAGTCGCAGCCGTCGCCGCAATCGAACCCCAACGTCACGCGACTCATCAGTAGTATCTGCTGCATCTTCAGGATTGGATTCCTTGGAAGCCGAGTTGCTGGGAATAGATACTAAAGTAAAGACTCCTGAAGGATCTCCACGGCCGAGGTCGTCCATGTCAGGGCTCAAGCCTAAACGGCGACAAGCGAAGCTCGATTCAGCATATAGGTATGTACTTGTGATGCCCCGTGTATGTATGTGTAGGCAGCCAAAGCTAACATCTGAATAGTCGTCGTTGGTAGGCTACACAACGACAAATGGCTCCGTATTACAGCTTCTCAACGTTACTGGTACATCATGTTTTCTCTCTCCCGTTCTCCAACTTGGAACCGCAACTCACGTTGCAATGATTCCATGTATCTAGGCCAGGCACTATTCCCTCACTTCACTTCTCTTCCCTTCGCTCGTCAAGCATCCTCCCTAGCCACGGGCTGTGCTTGTGCTTCTCTTCATCTTAGACTTTATTAGAATGGCGCTGTGGTTTCGGAGTATTTTTAACGATCATCATGAACAAGCTACATGACTGGCTTATATTTCACGAGGTATGCGTGGGATCATTCTTAATCTTACAACCTTTATACTCTATTTCACTATTCCCGCTTTTGCCAGTTCGCTGGCTGTTCATGGTATCAACCATGACCTGTTGGTGCGCCATCGACCAACACTGTGTGCCTGGCCGTTTCTCTACACATTCCTCTACTACTCTATCCTTAAGTGAATGCTCTGATGTTCAGGTCCCTACGATCGAAGGTCAGTATCTTATCACCACTGCCAGTGAGAGGCAAGGTAGACCTCTGCATAGATATACTCATGGCTTTTACGAACAAAATCTTGTCCAATTTTGATGGCATTAAAGAGAAATGAGTAGAATAGAAACGACAAGGTATTGATAGCTAGCAGATCACTATCGTGTAGCAGTCTCTACTACGGCGGTATCCGTATCAGGAGGCCTGGGCCTGTTTTGCCTAGCCTTTGTCATTGGTAGCGAGGTTGATTTCACAACCACGCGTTATCTGTTTTTTAACGATTTGAGTTGTAAGTCTTGTCTGTTTGGATTCAGCAAGTTCATATTGTTATCTCATACTAGTTCACTGGTTCATATCAGGGAACGGCTGTCTACTGTCTTCTCAAGTGAGAAGCAACCCAATCTGTCCCATCACTTGGATAGAGTTGTACGATCAGTGTCAATGAAAGTAAGCAATGCTCCTGGACCTGTCTCAACGCTGGCTACCTACATACGGAGTATAGGATCCGCCAATGGGAATAGCTCTATTTGAGATCTTATTCTCGCTCTTATCCATTCCCTTTGTACCTATTCATTATATGCAGAGTGAAAGTGAAGAAACGTGGTTGCACAACTTCTGGTCCCACTTTTACTATGTGATTCCGTTATTGCTGCTCAATGCTCATGCAAGTTCCAACATCTCTCTCCCCTGTATAAGCGTAAACTTTATACCTACCTACCAACCAACTTATACCTACAGCCAACAGAGTATATAATGCACACCCCTCATCCAATCTCAGCTTTGGGTTCGGTTCAGATCTGAGGGGTAAGGAGAAAAGAGGAATCTGACATGACAACTATGCCGTGTCACCCACGTTACGTTTTGCTTTGTAACACGAGAGTCCAAGAGTCGAGAGCCCATATCCTCCTACACATACGTTGTGTAGGTGTAACCGACGCCGTTATTTCGCTCATCCAACAACGACCTGGACCAGGCTAGAATAGGCGACTTCTCGCAGGCGCCAAAAAGAAGTCAGGTGTTTCGGCCGAGATTTCATGCTCAACCTACTTTGGACAAGCTGCATGTTTCTAGTTCTTCTACTCAGTGGGGACTGACTATAGGACCCTGACCCTGACCCTTAACTATGATGGACTTGCTTGTCAGATCCATCTGAGCGTTGGTCAAATCACAGTTGCAGGGTCGACGTACGCCATAGACGATAGAACGGGGCCTCCTCTGTAATCGAGACTCGAAACACAATAAGTAGCCCAAGAACGAGTCAAACAACAAAGAACAATAAATGTCAAGTGACATCTTGCAAAACCCACCATCATCCAACCCAGTGTCGTATGAATGGTGGGTCTGCTTATAAATCCCGTGTCTTGAGGTAAGGTAGGTACCTTAGCTAGGCTAGCAAAGTACCTGGTAGACATCGGTGAAGCCATCGTGAGATTCGATCAGTCTAGAACCGGCAATTGCGAATTGACCCTTCCCGACGCCCAAAAACGCCCTCTATTCTCTCTCTAGCACTGCACCATGGACAGCTGGCCAAAAAAGACACGCGGCGTTCCTCTAACCTATTAGCTACTACATTAACTCCGAGCTTGCAACCGAACTGAAATGAACCCTAGAATCAAGCACAAGTCTCAACTCGACACAACTTTTCGCTCGACGCTAAATAAAACACACCACAGCAGTGACAGGCAGTATGGTACGTATGGACTGGATCCAGTAAACACACACTGTAACCAAAAGCACAACAACATCATATCATATCAGACCAAATCAAATCAAATCAAATCAAACAATCAAGTTCTCAAATCCCATCCCCCGCAGATCATGTAGCCAGTTGACATTATCTGAGCCGCGCGAATCCTGCATCGCCCATGTCGCTTTGAGCATTTCAATTGCCGTGAAGAGATAACCCCATGGACATATTTGCCAAATCGACAACAGCCGTGCCAGGGTCCAAGTGCGTTTTTCAGGGTCTCGTGTCTCAGCCCCTGCAACAAAAGTCGGCCACGACGATGCCTTGAAGTATGGGTCATTTTCATCGATGGCGGCTAAATTTCTCAAAACGTCCTCCAGCAGGAAATCGGTATCGATGGACCGTACAGACCGAACTAGCGGTAGCGCTTGGAGGATGTACAGGCAAGCTGCTGACCGGTGTGCCGCAGCTAGACACACTCGACTCTCAAGATCCTGAACAAGGTTGTGTTGTCGTAAATAGTCTGCCCAAGCTGGAATGTCCACAGCAAGAGCTTCATCTATTAGAGCAATTGCCTTGTCTGCCGCACCTAGAGACTGGTCTGTCCAGGGCACTTTCGTGGGACAGCTCGGATGCAGAAAGAATATTGTTCAGAATCTCCGGAGGGCAAGACAAGTAGCTTGTCAGTTCCCACACGTTTCATAAACGGGTAAGAACTGGAAAGCTTGCCGTGCAACACGAGCTGCAAGGCCACCAGATGTCAACGTCGAGCCCAGAATGTTGTAGCTTTCATAAGTCAGTATCCACAGCGAGTACACCAGTAGCTAGGACAGACTTACATGAAGCTGTCAGTAATGACGCGGTCCCGCAACATTCTACTAGATGCGTCGGGATTACTGTCCGGGTTGAGCAATGCCATGATGCTTGTGGCGCCTTCCAAGTGGGCCCTCCAGCTCTGGTTGTCTGACTTATCCAGATC
The DNA here is from genome assembly GCF_000149555.1 of Fusarium verticillioides 7600. NCBI lineage: Eukaryota > Fungi > Ascomycota > Sordariomycetes > Hypocreales > Nectriaceae > Fusarium > Fusarium verticillioides. The sequence goes on along the minus strand of NC_031676.1, from coordinate 1,315,553 downwards.
AATCAGATCAAATTTGATAAAAAAGTGCATGGCAGCTAATGCCACCTCACTGCCTGCCGGGTCAAGGGTATCGAGCACCTCCCTCATGTGGCTCATGGCCTTTTGCTTCGCCGTCAAGGCATCGATGAGAGCCTGTCGTGTCACAAGATCTTTTGAACGTAGGAGGGAAAGATAGCCCGCGGGATTGGTGAGGCCTGCCGGTATTTCGGTAACACGACGAAATATGTTGGACCAATGGATCGCTGAAGTGGCAACAAGAATCTGCAAGAGGAGCGGGTGCTTCCGCGTCAAGGGTATCAGCTCACGGAACGGGTTTTCAGGCGTGTCTCGGACCACAAGATCTTTGCAGACCCTCTCGCTGACTGGGGGCATACATTAGCATCGGCCAAAGTAAAAAAAAACAAAAACAAAGAACCACAACTGGAGCCAAGACTTACAATGCGCTAAGTAGTATCGTGATGTGCGGTCAAGGTCCTGGAACAACGGATCTGTAAGTGCAGCAGGAGAAGGCCAGGGTATGCTAGGATCGTGCGAAGGGGAGTCCTCAGAATCTGGCGGGGTTGGATGCTGCTGTTGGCTTTGCTGCTGCTGCTGCTGATTCATCTCTTCTGCCTCTTGTGCGGCCTGCTGGGCCTGTTGAACCAGACGCGCCAGCGGGTGTTGGTCGCTATAGTCGGGTTGAGGCTGAGGTCGAGCGCGATCATGCTGACCCTGGCCCTGCTGGTGGCCAGTGGGTGATACAGAGGTGGAAGCATCAGATTCGTCGGGTAGTCGCCGGCCGGGAGGGGGATTGACATTGCCGTGGGAGTCAATTCCTTGGGTCCAAACGAAGACCTTGCCATACCCGAGGCATTCCTGCCCTGAGACCGCACATTTGTGGCATGTCGGCCATGAGCGGTCGCAGCGCAGGCGTCGACGACGGCAGTTGTGACACGGTTTGGTGTTGCTTGGCGGCATGCGCCGGGTGCTGACAGAGCAGCTCGACAGCTACAGAGGATGTCTTGTGTGCTGCGCTGGACTGGACTGGACTGGAAGATCAGTCGAGTCCTATGATTTCACAGGTAGGTCCAGGTCCAGGTCGTGCTCGAGCTCTTTGTGGCGGGCGAGACAGCGGTTTGGATGTAACGAGCGAGTCGTTACAGAAGGTTCATGGTGGACTCTTAATACAGAGAGAGGATATCGTTGCCGCGGGCGTAAGTGAGGGGTAGAGAGGAGTTTAAGTTTTGGTGACAGTGACAGCAGTAATAGTGATGAGGAGGATGATGATGATGATGAATAGAAAAAGATTGTGACGGAAAAGAAATGTAATGGAGTTATTACTATTATTATGGAAAACTACCTAGTACGGACGGAGTATTGTAGAAATGGAGGTAGGTGCTAACTACTAACTAACTCGGCACCAGGAAGGCACGACGACGACCTAACGTTAGGATGGAATGGCACAATTGGATGGAACATGGAGGGGTAAATGGAAGGAAGGAAGGGTGCGGGTTGAGATGGAAATAAGATCAGGAGGAAGGAACATTGATTGAGTCAATACGTCAGACTACCTTACCTTGGGAAAGCCCATGTCAGGCAACTCTTTCTTTCGGTACCTTTTTTAGAAATTGGAGAAGAACATCCGTGCCGTCCATACACAGATCAAAGATCAGCAGCTCGAGCCACCCACGTTACATATGGAACTTTCTAAGACGAAACTAATTGAGAGAGTCTGTCTGTCATGGAGATAATCACACGGCACGGAGTATGGATACTGTACAAACATAGAGTCCAGGGTGTGCAAATCTAGTTAGTACATATGTAGGTAGGCATCTTATAAACCAACCCAGCTTTACATATGGTCCAACCGACATGAGTAAAAACTGACAGGCCATCGACTAACTAACATATACAATCTAGTACCGATTCGACTAGTCTATGCTAAGAGCAGATCTCATGACTCGGCTCCAATAAGAGCTGACAATACTTAGCATCAAGCATCTGGGAATAGTTAGTAAATTGTATAGCTGGGCACACCCAATATGCCCCTCCCTCTCTCTCTGTGATCCATATCATGATCCCCAATGAATACAATGCCCGCCTCACCTGGCTGACCCTCTGCAAATGAAGAAAAAAGAGAAGCCCCACGTTCGCTGTCAGATCTCCCGACTATGGCCGATGCTATTTCTCCCCAAAAAGGCAACGAAAATACATACCGTGCAGCCGAGCTCCGGGACCTGCATTACAAAGCTTCCACAAGAGTCCGCAGAAAGCTTGTCGCTGTGGGTTCAGCGCAATCACGTCCAGCCAAAGGTGACAATGTTGCCCAATTTGGAAATCAGCTGCCCTTCGAAGCCTTGTTCCTTTTGTCTTCTTTTTCCTCTTTTCTCTCTCCCTTTCCTTTGTGAGGGGTAGACTAATCCTGGTGTGTCTGTTCTTTGTATGATGCGTTGGAGATCGTGATGTAGCCCCTGCTACGGAGCATATGAACCGCCCGTGGCACTCACTACCTTGCCTATGATCCGCATCCTACCTCGCTTTGTCTTGCCTTGCCCTGCCCTGCCTTAGCATAAAGTCCCTAATGCTCTGTAACAACGGCATGGATCTCTTTCGTGGCTTCTGACCAACTAGCTTCAATGATTCTATTCTTTCACAGCATTACATTAGTCAAAGTACTTAATCAATACGAAATTTGGCTTCTCCGATTGAAAACCTTCCCAACCATCTCCAGCCATAGTACTCCGTACATAACTACCAAGGCCACTAAATAAAACAACTAACTAACAAATCCTCCCTTCCTTAGCCAAGCAAAATAGTTCTAAATGCCAACAAGGTTTTAGCAAGGAAATCCTCTGACATGGGTCTGTTTTGATGGAGAAACCTTGACTTTCTCCTCATGAGGCTCCTCCCACCTTTGCAACAACTCCACCAAAAATGCCAACTGACCTTCACGATACTTGGATTTCTTCACCTTGCTCACCGTACTTGTTCCGCTGGGTTTATATCTTATGGACCTGAGTTGCAAAATTGGCGACTATGGGTACAGTGGAGTGATTCAGCTCCAGACTCTCGTGACCCTGGAATAGGAAACCAGATAACACATTATGCGTTGTTCTGATTCCTCTAGTTTCACCCATACCGAAGATATCCATTCCAGCCCACTCAATATGAATATAGTTCCTTCGATTACCGGAGTTTAGGAGTCGAGTTCACAATATGGGGGTGGTTAGATGTCTATCAACAAATCACCCTTTTCGATAATAGCAGCAATTGGTCAAGCAATAGTTCAAACAACGCTCATAAATTTGGCTTTTCGTAATCTCGTACCCATCTAGGCCTCGCGGCATCTCTAGTATCCTCATGCCTCGCAGGGCTGTCAGCCAAGACTGTGACTCTATGACCGTACTCTTGCTAACAGCTGGCTGGCAGCCCTACCGGCTGTATTATTTTTCGTGGCATCATAGATCAAAGTCTGACACGCCATTCTATTTTTCGTCTTTAAATCCCAATTCCAAGCCCGTACTGAAACTCATTCGTCTTGTGCAGCGCAATACTCTGCTCCAGGGCGAGTATGATTCCATTATTCAAATACTCTTGTGCCTCATTCCCAGCACCTATGAGGTTGTGATCTGTTCACTAGCCATGTTGTGAAGACTGTAAAACTTGTCAGCAGACGTTACTCACTAAGCCCTTCCTAGAGACTGACCTGATATCTTCTCGCTCATCAGCCTCAGGCCCATTTGTAGGCCCAGAGCTGACAACCACGTTTCCGCCCTCATCACCACCAGCCTTGATGTTCGTCAAGGTGGTCTTCGCCTTCCGCTTGCCGCTACGGAGATCACTGAGATGTTCGAAGTATCCTTCCGGCACTTCTGTGACATAACAGCCACTGAAAACACCGGTTTCAAAACTTGTGACCTTACTCGTGTCCTCAGCAGCCTCCATACACGCGGCCTTCAGACCATCAGGCCCATCAAGATCTTGGAAGATGACCTGGTCGGCACCGATGTAGTCGGCAATTTGTTGGTTTGTTCGGCCATGAGCAACCAAATCTTCACAAAGGTTAGTAACAAGACAGCTAAGAACAGCACCAAATATCTTCATACCAACAGGGTCCGCAAGATCAATGCCATACTTGAATTATTATTAGCAATATGTTCGATATTCCATGCCGGGGGAAAAACTTACGATATGGGGATATATGCACTCTGGAGAGGCTGAAACAAAGATGACCTTAGCAGCACCAGCTTCTCTAGCCATTTGAACCTGCATTCACACATTAGTTCTATCTCATAGACAAATTCATCATCATTTTACTCACGATTTGTCCAGATGTAGCTAATTTACAAATTAATATTAATCCTTATATGTAAGGTTGTCAGTTTACTTACTGCCACGCACGACACTATCATCCACTAGGATGAGGTTCTTTCCTCGGAATTCTGAGTCGATGGGTGAAAGCTTGCGGCGAACACTCTTCATTCGAAGAGCTTGGTTGGGAAGGATGAAGGTTCGTTGAACATATCGGTTCTTAATTAGAGCTGTGACGTATGGTTTGCCAAGCTTCTCAGCAAGAGTAGCAGCGGCGATGTTACTTGTCTGTTGATAGTGAGTCAGCTTTCATGTTTTCACCAACATCATGACTCCTAAACTGGGCATACCTCTGGAACAGGGATGACTGGAAAACAATTAGTACAGTTCAAAGGCAGGAGAAATATGGATATCTCATACCTGCATCAATCTCTTGAACTCCCTTCTCTCCGAGAACCGCGCGGACCTTCTTGGCCAGCTTCTCTCCCATGTTTTGTCGGCTGCGGTACACCGAGATTCCGTCCATGGTTGAGTCAGGACGAGCAACGTATACGAATTCGAAGCAATCGGGTGTGTAAGGTCGGTCGTTGACAATCTGACGGAACTTGGGACCACATCCCTTCTGCAGGAAACAGGCCTGACCGGGGAGGATGTCGACGATGTTCGAGAAGCCGAGCTGCTTCAGCACAACGGATTCGGAGGCAACGAGGTAATCTTCAGTGCCGGGGAGTGTGGCGGAAGGTCGAGAACCAATGCAAAGAGGTCGGATACCGTTGGCATCACTGAGTACTGTCAGTTTTTGATAAGAGGTCGTTCAAAATTGCGATAACTCACCGGAACGCAAGAATGCCAAAACCAGCGATCATGGCAGTGCATGCGAAAGCGCCCTGGCACTTGGCGTAGACATCGCCGAGAGCAGTGAAGATATCCTCCGAGTTGGCGCGAGTCTTGCCGAGCTGCTGGAGGCCGTGGGCGAAGATGTTGAGGCTATTGGTACAGATCAGTCATCGTGGTTCGAATAAGCGCGAGCTTCGATTACGCACAGGAGCTCTGAGTCGGAATCGGAGTTGACGTGTCGGTGGGCTTCCTCGTCGAGGAACTTGCGGAGGTATTCGGTGTTGACGAGGTTACCGTTGACGCTCATGGAGATACCGAAAGGGGCGTTGACGTAGAAAGGTTGAGCTTCGGAGCTGTAGTCGCATTTTCGGTCAGTGGTGTACGAGATTGGGTGCCCAGTAACACATACGCAGAAGCAGTTCCCATGGTAGGGTAACGAACATGGCCCAGGCCTATGGAGAGTCAGTCTCCGTGTAATCTGTGCATCGCATTGCCATACCCATGTAACCGGGGAGATGCTCAAGTCGTCGGCCATCAGAAAAGACCTTGCTGGCCATACCGAGACCCTTGCATTGAGAAACCCGTCCACCCTGGCAGACAGCGATACCTGCAGCATCTTGTCCACGCTACAGATGGTTAATATCTGTAGATATCGAATTTCGGGATTCGGGATATTCGCGATGGGGGACTAACATGTTGGAGATAATACAATGTCTCGTGGAGATCAATGGCAGCGGAGGTAGCCTCCTGGTCACCCAGCTATCAAAGAATGTCAGTACATTGTATGTGATATTATGTTGTATTCCATTTCTTCAACTCTTTTGGTAGCACTTCCGTCTCAAGTCCGAGCACAGGCAAGGGTCTCTTTTTTTCTATGAGCGCGGGGGAGGGGCAATAAGAGAGAAGAGCAGAAGAGAGAAGACTCACCAAAATGGCCGAAACACCACACATGTTGAATATCGTGTCACGGAAATAGTTCGTGGAGAGGTTGGAGAGAATCGAGTGTTCTTACACCCAAACAAGAGTTAGACCTGTATCAGTTTGTTTGTGAAACCTACGGGAAAATTTTTCTCTTCTGGTCACGACGATATCGGTCATTTTTTTTGGGCGACCACAAATCTTTTGGCGGGGTATTGTATTGGCTGAGGCGGGCCGGACAATGATCCGCAGTGGTGGGGTCCCCCAAAATATGCCGTTTCTCTACTCTGTACTCCGTGTTAGTGGCAGTTGAACTCAATATCAAATCACGATGTCAAGATATCTCTTCATTTCTTCGTCATTTCGTCGTTATTGCAGAAGACTAGACATCATCCAGTGTAATACATATTCTAAAACACATAATTACGACTAAAGTATCGATAATTGGCTCAAGCTGCAATCCGACTTGATCCATCAAACATGCCCAAACCGTGTAAGTGGAAGCCAAGATACCGATAGCAACAGATAACAGACTATCGAAACTTCATGGAACATTAATCCCGCATTTCGAAGTTCTCGTGTCAACTGACCACTTGAATGTAACATTGGCTCGTTTTTACAACTAATAAGCTTCACCGCGGTTGGGTCTATTCATTGAGCATGTGGGGTATCCTTCTTAATATCAGTTTATGACATCTGTGGTGCAATTCCGAATCTGCCACCTCTGAAATATCTACTTATTCCAGTTCTATGCAAAGCACAGTTTCAGCACGAAAGGCTCTCTAAGTGAATAAAAGAACTCTAGTGCAAACAACTTTGATTTCTTTATACGCAATATGGAGACGGTGCAGAAACCAGAGGAGCCCACATAGCACGGGACTCTCGGAAGACGGCCACAAATACCAGTTTGGTCACCGGCTACAAGGAGTCATTTTCTGCAAACTGTCTGATTAATTTATAAGCAATACTCTCAATTAATTTTCTTTAATTGATGAGCCGGTTTCCTCTACATTTCCACAATTAGGCATAAGCAACATCAGCATTTTGAATGATTACAAGACTACTAAGACATGTATGTGTATGTATATAAGTAGTACTTAGGTAGTATACATAACCCCAAGGTTTTGAGTATTAACAACCTTTGATACATAGGTAGGTATCTACCGGGAGGAGTACCCAATGAACCAAGCATCTCAGTCGCCAGATAAATAGTCTAAGCTTTTAATATTTTTTATTCTCCTTGTTGCCGCTTGTCTTGCATCCATGTCGATTTAATGTAATCAATCTTACACTGGACAAGGGTTGATCTGTTTGTATGACGCAATCCCCCAGCCAGTTTACCAATCATCCACAAATGATAAAGTTTCCCACATTGCCAATCCTCTTCATATATTTCCGCCGTACCCCATACTCTGCTGGCTTTAAACCCAAACCAAGAGTCTCCTAGTTATGTTCTTTTGATGAAATTGTCACAAATATAAGCCTCAACTCAGCTGCCGTCTTTAACAAGCAAGGAATCACCTCACAAGCCCCGTTGGCTCAGTGGTAAAGCGTATCACTAGTAATGATAAGATCACTGGTTCGATTCCAGTACGGGGCACGTGATTCAGCAAGTTTCATTTTTTTGTCGATCTGATAAGTATCCTTTTTCGTGGTCGCGATGGCTTCTGTGGTGTCGAGGCAGCTGTTTCCATTTTTAGTAGTGGCCTTGCTTACTTTCTTACACGTGGCGCATCGGGAGCACTTGCCTTGGTGAACCCTGAGTTTTGTATAAGTAGTTATGCAGTATTTCTTTTGCTGACTGAATCTGATCGACAGGGAGTATACTTTAATAGTAACACGATAGATAATATAAAATCATCCCATGTTGCACATGCAGACAGAGCCCCATGTCTGCGTATATTAATTAATACTGTCTTAAACATCTGCCGCAAATTACATAAGGTGCTTCCCCAGAGAGAGACTTAATCTCAGAAGTCAACTCCTGGCCGGCGATAGCATATTAAAGCGCAAACGCTCTTAAATTATCTTCCATCTCATGTTGTTGAATTACATTCTGCAATCAGATCGAGATACTGACAAGTACTTGCATATGTGACATCATCCCGCATAAACCTTAAATCCAATAAGCGCGCGTGCCGTCCCGCAGTTATTACACAACGTCAAAAAGTCAACGTACCTCAGTCAGGCTCCCAAGATAAACTTAGCGACAAGACTGAAGAAAAATTAAGGTGCTTTAACGCGCCTAGTGATCATGTGTTGCCCCGTACTGGAATCGAACCAGTGATCTTATCATTACTAGTGATACGCTTTACCACTGAGCCAACGGGGCTTGTCTTACGAGCCTTAGAGTGAAGTCTAAGAACCTCCAGGGCGAATATGATCGGGGAATACTCGTAGGTACTTGAGTCCACTGAACTCCGCATAGTAGTCTTTAAGTTATTGAGCCAGGTAGAGGGCTCAGGCCTGGCAGTCCCTGCGGAGTTCAGTATGCTATAGCAAAACCATTTTAGTAAATCCAGAGTGTAGGAAAGCAAATTGGCTCGAAACCTTATATTCATTCGTCACACAGCTGGTGCTGCTATGTTACAAACATCTCGAAATCAACAGTCGTTATAATAAATCTATCCCCATAAATAAACACTCAATTCTACATGCCCAAATCAAAAATGTTTCGTCTCGTCTACTGCCTTTGGCGCTTCACTCCCCGCAATCTCTTCGTCATATGATGGAGTTCTCGAGTTATAAGCGACTCGAATATCATCGATCTCATCACCAACCTCCATCCATCGATCGCTGGTCGCTGGCACTGGTGAGATTCTGCATAGGGCCCAGTACATCGCCGATGCAACGATGAAACCACAGAAGTAGTTGAGCTGATAGATATAGATCGCGCCCTGTGGAACGTTCTTGGCGCCAACAGCATCGGCGAAACCGACTACGTTGATGACAATTCCGGCGATGTAAGCAACATAGCCACGCCAGTTGAAACCACCTGTGAAGTAGTACGGCCCTTCTTTTCGACCGTCGTAGAGTTCCTTGGTATCAACGTAACCCTTGCGCACGATGTAGTAATCGGAAACCATAACACCAGCGATTGAGCTCAGGAACACACTGTAGGCTGAAAGGTAGGTCGTAAATTGATTGCTGTCCTTGAGAAGCTGCCAGGGACAGATACACAGGCCAACGACGGCGCAAACGTAGCTTCCACGACGGATATTGACCCAACGAGGGAGGAGAGCAGTCAAGTCAGTGCCTGCTGATATACTATTCGCTGAGATGTTGGTCGCAAGCTGAGCTAGGGCGAAGCATGTAGCAAGGAAGAAGACACCAAAGCGCTCGCCCGAGCTTCCATCGTCAATGAATCTATCCAGAAGATCAAGGGGGTTCCAGATGGCCTCTTCGTACAGGACGGAAGAAGCTGAAGAGACCATGATGCCGATGAATGAAGTGATGGCGAAACCGAAGGGGATCGTGATCAGCTGGGGCCAGACGGCGTCTCTGGGCTTCTGCGCAAATCGAGAAAAGTCGCTGGCATTGACAATGAGTGCCGCAAAGTTAGAAATAGAAGACATGATGCCCTTGACCATTTCCCAGGCCAAGTCGCTGCCGTGGACCTTGTTACCAGCCTTTACAATGGGGCCAATACCACCTGCACGCGAGATGGTCCAAGCCAGGAAGGTAATTCCAGCCACGGGAACAACGTATGCCTTGACAGTGAAGAGATGTCGGACCTTGTGGACAGGGAACCAGAGCGCTGGAAGCGATACAAGCCAAAAGATGAAGAAGGAAGCGAAGTGTGCGGTATCGGTGCCCGAGCCGTCGCTGAAAGTGTTGGGAACATTGGCCCATGACTTCCAGATGGCGCGGATCATGAGATAGATACAGTCACCACCAATGTAAGCCTGCACTCCATACCATACACAGGCTGCCATGCGTTAGTAATGAATTCTGATTGTGTTCGGAAGGATAGAGCATACCCATAGCAGCACGGTTCAGTACAGGCCACAAGCTACCCCAGATACCAAAGGAGGTTCTGTTGGCAACAGGGAAACCAATGTGGTACATAGCACCGAAACGAGCATTGATTGCGACAAAGATACCAGTGATACTGTATCCGATCCAGACACAGAGCCAGGCTTGCCACCATGACAGACCATTGACAATCATTGATGATGAAATCATCCAAGTGTTGATGTTGAAAGAATCGGCGATCCAGAAACCAACAAAGTTCCATGGGCCCCATTGTCGGCGCTCCGCCTCGACGGGTTTGAGATCGTGGTTCGTAAGCTGCATAAAAGTTCAGTACAACTCGGTCTCATTCATCGCACTGCATAGTGCACTCCAATGATGGAAAGCTAAAGCTTGCAAGGCCTTCATACCATAAGCTGGGTCTTAGTCAAGCCAGGTTCAGACTCAACGGCGACTTTATCAGCCCAGACCCTAAATCGTGATCTGGTCTCCATGGCTGAGGTGTATGACGAGGTGAGAGGTGGAAGTGTAAGCCAGGAACGGGTATCAAAAAGCTTCGAATGCTTGATCTAGAAGAAACTCAAAAAGCAAGATAGACTTTTTGTATTGTGATAGGTAGACCTTGTCCGAGGTGCTTATGACGTGTAGGTGACACCAAGTAGGGCTGGCAGACTGGGGTTAAATCCAATGACACAAGAAATGATGGAAGAATGTGAGATGGTGGTCTTGCTGAAGGATGAGAGGGGACCAATTGGAACTTCTCCACCGTCTTCTTGTCTTGGAAAGTCTCATCGTATGTAGTGGGTGACAGGCAGTATTTATATTTTGTGGTTTGAGATGGACATGCCGCGTTGGTTGCGTTAAGGTTGCGTTGACAAGAGGAACTAGAGCGACCCCATCTTGGCTCGAGGTTATCAGCGCTCGGCAGCCACTCCCACTATCAGTCTGATCGTCATCCTAAGACCCAGCCGTTGCAGATAACTAGCCGACAAGGAACATACCACGCAAGGACCCTCGCCGGCGGCCACTTTTGCCGTAGTAGGTCAAGCTGAGAAAGGTTATCCTTCCCCGTGTTGGCACCGAGAGGACTTTGCATCTCCGGTCGGTAGTTGCTCGTTGTTTCATGGAGCACACGAGCAATTTGTGACGGTTTGTAGATTCAGATGTCCGGACCTCGAAAAGCAGAAGGATCTGCATGGTAAGACCATCACGCAACGACAAAGTCGAAGCGTTCATAGGTATCCATTCGAATACGATCAACGTGAAATGGTACGTATATTATTCGGCATAGAATAGAACGATGCGGAGAGATGATTCGAGGGACATGGATACGAAAATGGGGCCCGAGAAGCCAAGTCGTGTTTTAGTGGGTGCCCCCACAGAAGACCCTAAATCCATGGAGCAACACTTGGTATGAGTGGTTGTTGAATGTGGTTTTCGGGTAATGTTGACGTATGTAGACGTTGGGAGGATCCCGTTATCGGTTTGTGTAGGAGAGATGTACGGAGTACCAAGGTTGACCTTGAATGTTGGTTTGTTGCGTGAGAGAAACAAAACATAAGGTAACGTGGAAACAGAGGCTTGCAGTGCAGACGGACGGTACGTACTCCTCTTGAAATTCTGGGCCTACCTTAAGGTACCTTAAGAAGATGCTCTGCAGAAAAATGCAACTGCAGGCAGGGCCGCCGCTATCAGCACCATGTGAGCAGGAGCCAACCCATCGGAGGGTAGTTTACCCCAGGCGGCGGATATAAACGAAGAAATATCATTGGACAAATCGGTTTCCTTATCACCGCAAAGATGCGTCTAAGATACGGGTACCGTACCGCCTTTCCCAAACCGAGTTAGTCTGGAACTGCAGAACAATTCTGTTACTCGATCTCATCGAGTCAACCGTCTCTTTTATAGTAAAATTGCCCAGGCCTGCAGTTATCTGCCCTATCAGGACTATCTTGAACTTCTTCAACGTAGTAGTCACTGAAATGCGATCTTGTTGTCAACAGCTTAGGTCTTTTCGGGTTTCAACCGAAGCTCTATTGCCTGATCTCTTCATCTGGAGTTCGACGCGTTGGTCCGTCCTCCTTCTGGTTGATATCGGCATAAGAACCCTTGTTCCCGTTTCTGGCAGCATCTCGCGAGGACCCTTTTCAGCTTCATATTGCCCCGAAAGTTCACCGTTTCCACTTCGTATGGTTATATTCACAACGACCTCGTCACACATAACACACCACCTTGCAATTGAAATCATGTACTTTAGGGCTGCTTTCAGTTCTCCTGTATGGTATGGCCGAATCGGTGGCAGAGTCATGCCGGTATATCTAGAATCCAAGTAACACCGAGGCAAAGGAGCAATAAGACTAACTTGAATAAGTCTTCGGCCCATGCATAGTATGATTCAACTCCTCAGGAGCTGCTTTCTCCATAAAAGTAAGCCAGTGGTTGCATTTCTTCGGTTTTAGATCAGCATTCTTGTGTCAAAGAACATTGACAGTCAATGCGTCTAATATGCAAGTATTACTTGATGGAAATCACAGACGCGACTTCAACTCAGTCAGCGTCTCGGAATCACATCAGAGAGAACGAAACCGGCATTAGTTACTTGTATAGGTCGGGTCATCGGCCCGCAAACTTTGTAACTCGCTCATTTGATGGGGCAGAGTAAACGACCTCATACGATCTGATGGGTTTTTCTTTTTTCCCTCTCAAATAATGGAAATAAACACCGTGAAATTGAGTCAGAAAATGATATGTTGTATTGGCCAAGTATGGCTGTTTTGCAATTATGGAAGAGACCAAGATAGGACTTGCACAAAGCATCTCGAGATCTGTCAAGCGTTTCCGCAGTGTAAGGTCGATCAGACATTTCCAGTAATATAACTTCTAGACAATTGTAAATGTTTCAAAGCCTGGATGTCGAAATTTAGGCCAGCCACTATGCTATCAGGAGTGTTCGGATCTTATGATAACTACTTAAAGACTGACAATCTTTATTATAGAGCTTCTGCTATAGGGTAGGTATTCTCGAGCACAATTGGATTTTATTATAACATTCCGGCATTCGTATCCTAAAGGACATCGTGAAGATCGCTCTTGAATTATTCACATTGTGAAGATCTTTGTAAGATAATGGAAAATATAGGCTATGATTGGACTCGACTTATGCTGCGTCACCATCCACAACAGGAGCAAGCTTCAGGGACACTATATCCAAGCAAACAGGATACCCTACATCAAAAAGAAGTTGTACATATAAGGAACTGATATTTACCTATTTATAGAGCTAAAGTAGCTCGCCGCTCTTCAACAATGACGACTGCCGATATCCCGAGACTCTGCTAGTGCCTTGATCTAGTAGCCAAGGCTATGTACAGTTCAGACATGACAGGGTCCAAACACGTGAATGGACCAATAGCTTCTGCCCCGCGATTTGAGTAGAGTATTGACATGAGAGTGCCGAAGAGTTGCGAGAATTCATTACTGTATCAGAAGTGAGGTACCTGGGTAATCTGTTAGATATACACTTAAGTACCTTAGGTAGTTTAGGTATAGAAAGAAGATGGCGCCGAGAATGCTTGAAGTAAACCGATGCCTATCAATTTGATAATAGGTGCTTCCTTCCGAGAAGCATGAGCTGGGCTCTTTCTGCCCTCCCCTTGTCTCTTCCTGCCTCAAGCTCTAGACCCACACTTTGTTTCTCCCCCACCATCGTCGTCAATTCCGCTTCTTTTCTCCTCGCCAACCTCAGCTTTTTTTTTCTTTACCCATTTCATCCAAACCTCTTTAGGTAGTATTTACCAAAGTCCTTGATATACAATCATGGAGGACCAGTTGGTACAGCTTCTTTCCAGCACTCAGCTGCCTGAACAGGGTCCTAGAGTACAGGCCGAACTCGAGTTGAAGCGCGCCCGAACGAATCCCGCCTTTCCCCTGTCTCTCGCCAATATCGCCGCCCACACCTCGATTGATACCAACATCCGTCAGGCCGCGTTGAGCAACCTGCGACTTTTCATCGAGAACAACTGGAGCAACGACGAGCCTGATGATGGACCTATCATTCCTATCTCTGACGAGGCGAGAGGCCAGCTCAAGCAGGTTTTGCTCGACCTTGTGTTGAGCCCGGAGGACGATCGGAAAGTCAAGATCTCAGCCAGTTACGTTGTTGGCAAAATCGCTGTGCACGACTTCCCGGAGCAATGGCCAAACCTCCTCCCCACAGTTATCTCTGTCGTCCCGGCCGGCACCGATTCACAGCTTCACGGTGCCCTGCGATTACTGAACGACATAATTGAAGAGAGTTTGAGCGAGGACCAGTTCTTTTCAATGGCCCAAGATATTGCCAAGGCCCTTGCTGAAGTCGCCCTCAATGAAAACCGAAAGCCCATGCACCGAGCGCTTGCTATTTCCATCTTTCGAGGATGCTTCGATCTCCTCAATATGATCAAGGAGGACCACGCTAAGGAGGTTCGCGCTTTTGCGGACAGTCTTCTTCAACAATGGAACCCCTTCTTCATTACCGTTCTACAGAGCCCTCTTCCAGAGGCTAACCTAGAGAGCGGATCTCAGCCTGACTCTTGGAGCCATATTATCGCCCTCAAACTTCAGGTTGTAAAGACACTCCTCCGAATTCGACGCGTCTTCCCTAACCTGCTCCTTCCCCAAAGTACCATCTTCTTCAGTGCAGTCTGGAAAGAGCTCTCTACTCTGCAAGGACCGCACGAGCAGCTCTATATCAAAGCCGATGCTCAAGGACGCCTTGAGGACTCGGACAACCTTCCCTATACCTTGGACTTTCTCATTCTCGAGGAATTGGACTTTCTTAATCAATGTTTTAGAGCCCCTCCTGTGCAAGCCGAGCTGGACGGTCACCTCAATGCTCATGCCTCAGCTTCAGAAGTTCCCTGGATGAAGGAGATTATGAACATGCTTATTGGTTATTCGCGAGTGACTCGGGAAGAAGAGGACTTGTGGGATATCGACTGCTCCCTGTATCTTGCTGAGGAGACCTCCGTGACTGCCAACTATACCGCACGAACTGCTGCAGGGGACCTGCTAATCAAGATGGGTGAGTGGTTTAACCAGAAGGCGATCGACGGTCTGTTTGGTCAAACACAATCCCTATTTGGCGGCGAGGTTTCCGACTGGCGAAGCCAAGAGGCAGCGCTCTACCTTTTTGTCATGCTGGTCAGTGACTTCCAAGACATGCACAAGGAAATCCCCGAAGCAGTGGCCCACGCCTATCTTTCCCTGGTTGACTACGCCGTTAACCGGCGCGGAGAGCCTCTTCTCCGCGCCAGAGGTTATCTCGTCGCCGGTATGCTTTGCCGTTCTTTCCAGACCCCAGTTGAGCTGTTGGACCGCATTATCACTTCTATCACTCAAGAGGAGTCTGAGGTTGTGCAGGTCGCCTGTGTCAAGGCTGTCGAGGGGTTGATTAACGCTGGCCAGGTGTCGGCCGACAGGCAGGTTCCTATTATCAACGCCATTCAAAACTACATGAACAACAAGGACCCTAGCGATATGGAAGATGCAGACGAACTTCTCGTTACGCTTGCTGAATCCCTCCGCGCTGCCATTACTCTCGACAAACGCATCGCTCTGTCTAACGATGTTAAGTCGGTTGATCTGCTTTTCATGCTAGCTAAGCTAGGCGCAAGCAACTTCCAAGTCACTATGCTGATTTCCGAGGCATTTGAAGAAATCGTTGATGATCTCTCTGACCCTGAATCTTACACTGCTCTCTGTGCAAAGCTTCTGCCTACGCTTACCGGCGCTTTTGACGTCGCCAACCTCACTGAGGATAACCCTCTGGTCACTGTAAGTCTCTATGAACCAGTTTCCGTGCTTCACTGACAATAACTAGGTTGCCACCGAGCTGCTGGCCGTCTTGGCCGAGCACGGACCTGAGCCTCTCCCTGCAGGTTTTGTCGCGGCTACTTTCCCTAAGCTAAACCGCCTCCTTATGGAGTCTACCGAGGGAGAGGTCCTCCGACCTGGATCTGAAGTTGTGAAGTGGATGCTTCAGCATGATCATCAGCAAGTTCTTGCTTGGCAAGATGCCAATGGTCGTTCTGGCCTGGAGGTCTGCTTGCACATCATCGACCGACTCCTGGGCCCTTCTATCGAGGACAACTCAGCCTCCGAGGTTGGCGGTTTGGCTGCCGAGCTCGTCGAGAAGGCTGGCCAGGAGCGCCTTGGTCCTTTCTTACCTCAGCTTCTGCAAGCTGTTGCTAACCGACTTGCTACTGCTCAAGCTGCAGCTTTTATCCAGTCTCTTATTCTTGTCTTCGCCCGACTTACCCTCTCTGGCGCTCAAGATGTCGTTGAGTTCCTCAGCCAGGTGCAGATCAACGGCGAAAGTGGTCTGCAGGTTGTCATGGCCAAGTGGTTAGAAAACTCTGTCAACTTTGCTGGATACGATGAAATCCGACAAAAGTATGAAGTCCAACTGGATCGGACGATTCCATCTGCTAACTGAATTACTAGCGTCATTGCTCTTTCGAAGCTCTACTCTCTAAATGATCCTCGACTGGCCCAAACACAAGTCAAGGGCGACCTGATCGTCAACAACGATGATGGGCTTATTAAGACACGCTCACGCGCAAAGCAGAGTATGTATCCAACCATCCACGACTTTTCAACTACCACCTCCACCCTAGACTCAATCTACGCCCCATACGCTGAAAGCCAGCAAGCTAATAAAACCAACCAACAATCAGACCCAGACCAATACACGATCGTTCCTGCTTCCCTCAAGATCATCAAGGTCCTCATCGAGGAGCTCCTGTCAGCATCCGGGCAACGGGCTGCTGCGAATGCCGCCTCTGCTGCTGTGGCCTCTGCTAGCTTTGACGACGAGAACGACGAGGAGGGCTGGGAGGATGAAGACGATACTCTTGACCTCAGCCTAGGCACCACGAAAGCTGACCTGATGTCGTTCATGGAGTCAGGGGGCCAGCGGCAGCGAGATGATGAGACTCAAGCGTATCTGACCGACTTTTTCATCCGATGTGGCCGCGAGAACATTGCTAATTTCCAGGAGTGGTACAACATGCTTACAGAAGAAGAGAAGTCGAAGCTCAATGAGGTCGCCGCTAGCTCAGCAGGACAATAGACTGGAATTGCAGATGCTTACGACGAGTCTTCGATGTTGAAGAAGAAGGAGCGCTCCTCTCGAAAGTTCGAGAGGAAGAGTGCTCTCCGACTGCAGGAAACAATCGCGGCTATTGAAAATCTGAATAGACGCATAAAGGAGGAGAATGGGCCACTGAAGCAGGGTTAGTGTATATCAGAAAGCCTAGGTATCGTATTAATGACCCGACATGAATTGCAGATAGAATTAGAGAAAAATGGACAAAGAAAAGAAAAGAAACCTTGGACATTGATCATAAGTGAAGAAAAGACTTGGACCACTTAACATAAGTTTAGGAAGCCTGATAGAAGCTTAGACAATTTAGTATACCTAAGCTTATGCGACTTGATATAAATTAGACAACTTAGCATAAGCTTAGTATTGATTAGTACTTAGTATAAGCTTAGGCAACTGAGCGTCAGCTAGGTACATAGGTAACATGGCATATGTTAAGGATACTTTTGCTCAAGTACAATTTTGGCACACCATATCAAGGTATGAATTAATGACGGATGAAATACATCACGATGGAAAAGTTGAAATATGAAGTAGTTGAGTAGAAGGAAATTGATCAGTAATCATTCTGCCGAAGCAAGCGTATGCAGTCAACAGTATTGCTTCTCTCCTGTCTAGATGATATCTCCGCCAAAGCCTCCTCCTCCAAATCCGCCACCGTAACCTCCACCAAAGGGATTGTTTCCCCTTCCGCTGCCAGGACCAGGGAATCTCGGATTGCCAACGGGGCCAGTGGGATCCCATCGGGCTCCTGGAGGTGCTTGAGGATCGAAACCAGAGGGACTGTCACCTCGTTGCCCACCGAATAAAGGATCATCGAAAGTAGGATGCATCCCTGAGCCACCACCAGGACGAGGTAGTCCTCCGCCAATGAACGAGCCACGAAGAGGATCGTGCGGACCGAGACCAGGAGGATTCAAGTCATCGTGACCAATGTTGTAGGGCGACCTTCCTGGCATTTGAAGTCCGCCTCGTGGAGGCCGGTTCATCTCGTATTCATCCTCAAAGCCGGGAGGAGGAAAGTCGCCCACTGGTGCAGGTCGTGGACGAGCCATCTCAGGAAGTGGATTCGCTGGGGGTTGGAGCGGGTGTGGGTGTGGTACAGGATCGCCACGGAACGGACGGTCTGGGTTCTGAGCTTCTTGAGCACGACGCTCGGAGCGTGCATTAGCCTCGGCTTCAGCCGTCTCGACATAGCCTTCGCTTTGGAGTTTTGGGATGAGCTTCTGAACGATGTTGACCTTGAGGTCATGTAAGATATCTGACCAGATGGATTAGTTTGTGTTACCTATCAAAGGGAAGCGAAAGTACGTACCGGCAATAGCTTGCTCAGAGGTAAAGACACCGCGGAGCTTCTCGGGAAGATCACTTCGATCTTCCTGGCCGTCCTTGATAGCGATGCGAAGAGGGAGTTTCTTAGAATCCACAACGTCGCTGATCGACCTCTCGAAACGACGGATGTTGTCATCTCCAACGGCTACTCCTCGAACCTCGACCTTTTTACCCATGCGGTCAATACGGATGCTAAAGGTCATGGCCGACTGCTTGTGCTTATAGACAAAACTGTAAGATCCGAAGCCTGAGTTCCATTGTGGTGGTAGACGAGGAGCGAGTGATTCGCATTCGGCTGTTTCATGTGAGCTAAGTAATGATGTTGATGGATGGTAAACTTACGTATATTCTTGTCTTCATCAAAGCCAAGAAGCTTGAAGCCTAGAGCAGCGAGATATGAGTGGATGAGGAGAGCGATAACTTCGTACGATGAAGCGAGGTCAGATGAATCGTCACTTGGGGGATGCGTTGGTAGCGCATCTGCCATGCCATTTAGAATGGCGGCAACACTGAGAGGTTCTGACATGATGAAGGGCGATGATTCTGATGTTCTTTGGATGATGTGTCGAAGAATGGAGTTTTGTTGGATGTAGGTAGCGAGTAGTTATAGTAGGTAGGTCGCTAAAGATAGATACCAGATAGTGGAGAAGATGGAGAGTTAACGTCGAGGAAGTTTGGGAAGCGGCGTCATGAAATAGTTGCCTCTTCAGCCCTATATGTGGATCCTGTTCTTTTGGGTATCGCGGGGCAGTGTCATTGATTCAAAAGCCAAAAGCCAGGAACACTATTGGTGTAGAATTGGTTGCCTAGATAAGGCATTAATTAGGCATTAGAGCTTAACAATCTGAAGCTTGAAACATGTAATATTGAGTGACCTCAACATGTTGTAGTTACCTCACTTAGCTTTCAATACCTTAGGGAGACCATCCTCATGACGACACTCACGTGATATCGCGTTCCACTCAACGCGTCCCACCAAGTACCCTCTTCCAAACCACGAATCTCTACCATCACCACTTCTCTTCTCTATGACCCTCAACCTACCTCAAAATGGAAACGGGCCCTTTGATCCCCGCCTCTCAAGCATCCCATCTCCTCTCATCGTTCACAACCTTCCTAACACTAACCCTCCACACCCTCCTCTACCATCGCGCTCTCTACCCCAAAACTACCTTTCTAACGGCTCGAGCCCTGAATCTCCCCGTCCATCAATCTCGTCATCCCGGCCTCTGCACATGGATAAACGACGCTGTAGCTTCAGTAGCAGCACAGCTACGCAAAGGCACAGTACGCCGTATAGCCATTGCGATGCATGCTGCCAAGACCTTTGATGTGCTGGAGAGATGGGTCTTTGATGTTGATCTGTTTCCTGCTGGGTGGGGTGATAGAGAAGAGGCGACCTACAATCCTGCGTTGGTAGAGGGTGACGATGATGGTGTGGTGAATTGGGCCGATGTTAATGAGGCGCTGAGAGGTGCCCTGACGAGAATAGCACAGAAGGCTGAGATGATGCCTGATTTACCTCACGGGAGCACTTTTACTGTTGCCGTTGAGTTACGTGATGATGCAAATGCACCTATAGGTGTAAGTATATCTATCAGTAATAAGATCGACATCGACTGACCGATCTAGCATCCTCAACATTGGATACCATCTCAGCCAAATCTTCAACCACCAAACGACACCTCATTAAAGCAGGGCTCCTCTCTTGGCGGCCAAAGTACAATAGCGATTCGGTCTGTCCAAGCCGGTCCTTTATTCTTTAACTGCTGGATCGAACAAAGCGAACCCACAACCTCATAAAATTCACATGCATGATACCCAGCTTTTGAACAGATAGATTATCGTCATCATGACTCTTCACAACCTCTAATTCATATTGTATAAACATGACATCAATCCGTTATTGATTGTCCCGGTCACCCATTTCCAGACCTGTACCAGCCCGTGCCATGCGACCCTGATCCTCCCCCCTATTCCGACAAAGCCCAGAACCCGCCGCGTTATGTACAGCCCGGCCGTGGAAACATGACAAATACCTTGACTCATTACCATCAAAATCATTTTCAAACGCCCAAACAGCCTCCCTGCCAGCCTCCCAGAGGACAGCAGCGCCTACTCCGTCGTCCCCTTCAGCGCCGCGCGGAGACTCACCATCTCGCGCTTCAGTCGCGCGTTCTCCTTCTTCATCCGTGCTGTCTCGTCGCTTTGGTCGCGGAGTCTCATCATGAGCTCTTCCTTTTCGTCCTTGCCTTTGCCTTTGAGAGCCTTGACTATCTTGCCAAGCTCTCCGTTGAACTTCTCATATAGTAACTCGTTCTCTGCCACTGCCTCCTTGTATAGCTGGTCAATCGCTCGCACCTTGGCCTCGGCTGCCTTGACCGTGGTTTCCATGTCGCGCTGGATCGCATTTTGCTTGTCTTGTAGTTCCTGAATAGCAGTCGGAATGCGGTCTTCCAACTCCCGAACAGCAGCACTGACTCGTCTCATATCGACAGACTGGGAGCCCGGAGGTCGTGTATTGTTGACACGTGCCATTTCCTCACCGATTTTGGATAGCTCAGATCTGAGAGAAGCGTCCACCTCGTCGACAGCCTGCTTCTCATTGTTGAGCCGCTCTCGAAGCTTTTGTGGTGACTGTAAGCGGAGTCTCTGCGTTCCTCGCCTGGTTGGACTTGAGCTTGGACGGGGCGGTGATTCAGAGCCTGGAGGCGCTGAGCGGTAGGGGCGCAGTGTCGGGATATTAGTTGATGACAGGGTCCTTGAGTGCCTGTGACCTTTGGCTGGTGACGTGCGTCGTGTTGGCTCTTCTGAAAGTTCCATGGGACTGGGCGCCAAAGTATTCGGCGACGTAATTTGCTGGAACGGATCTGGAACGTTCTCCTTCTGCTTGGAACCTCTCAACGTCGCTACACCGGGACTAACAGGTATTCTAGACGGAGATGTCGCCTTGGGGCTCGCGTTGACCTTTTCTGATGTTTCCCTTGCGTCTTGGAGCGGTTGCGGTAATTCAGCGTCGTCATCGAGTGTAGTAGCTGCCATGAGACTCTTGAGGTCTGACAATGAACTACGCCGCTTCTTCCTGGGTGATCGTGGGAGTGGCTTCTCTGTCTCCGGCTCACCGATTGTCTCCAATAATCTATGAGAGCTGCCAGGTCTCTGCATTTCGTCAAATGCCCCTGCTATGGGCGGACGATCCTTGGAACCTGGGCGTCTCGACAGCTTTTTGGGCAGTGTGTTGTCGTCGATAGACCTCGAGCGGCCTAACGATGCTTTAGATAAGCTGTTTACCTCGCCTGTGGCGGGATTTCTGTGCTTACTGAGTTGTCGCCATACTGAAGGTCTCTCGTCTCTGCTATTTTGCCGTAGCAGATTGTCGAACCCAAATTTGCGCCGCAGCGATGAAGTGTTTGAGGCCAGTGAGGGTGTGTACCCCTTGCCACGGATCGCCGAGTTGATCGACTCGTATGTCGAGTTATCGAGATTGAAACTGTGATTTAAACCAGGTTCTTCGAAAATTCGATCGCAGTCCTCCACCAAACGATCAAGAAGATTGATATAATTAGGAGCTGTTCCGTCGTAGACGAGCAGCTCTGCAAAAGCAAGTGTTAACGCTCCCCTGTCACCATCGTTGCCGCACCCGTCCAGCAGATTGGCCAAAAGCTTGATGAGGGCAGTGAAAGCGCGACGATTCTGTGGTGCAATGTCTCCAAACAAAAAGTTGACAAAGTCCGCAAAGTCTCCGGGCACTCTCTTATTCACCCGCGCCTGGAGCGTATCTAGGGAATGCATTGACATGACAGGGCCGATTTGATCAGTCCAAGCAATGCGAAGGAACTTTTCGAAAGCCACAAATATGACCTCGGTGCCTAGATCGGCGGCGGCATCGACGTCAAACGGGCTCTCAATCAGTCTGTTATATAGTTCGTTCACAGACAGCTCATCAACCACAGTGCGTTGGAGCAATGTCCGACCAATAATAAGACCCTTGCGAGACTGGAGAGCCGCAACATATCCAGTAAACGTCTGCTCTAGGCGTACTAATGGGTTTTCGGTCCTTGTTTCCTCTTGAGTAACACTGTCCTTGCCTCCCCTTATTGAGCTTACGACAGATGCTTGGCTGTTGTTACGGTGTATTGAAGGCACCTGCTTGTGTTTTGAGCCTAGACTTGCTGTATCAGAGATGTGAACTGAGCTGCCTCCCCAGAAACTAGAGAGAAGCTTGACAGGAGATGAAGCCAAGAACGATTTGGTCTTTTCTGCTCTTGTGTTGAGTAAGAGTCCATGTAGTGTCTTGGAGTAATATGAAACGAGTGGTGCCGTCAACTGCATATTTGAGATACTATGTTGTGTGCTTAATAGTTGAATAACTGTTGCTGGTCAGCGTAGGGCTCTAGGGATTATAGTGCTGCTTCTCACCTCGTCTCGACATCGTGGGGAGGAAGTCTTCCAGAGCAACCTCGTCCTGGAACTGCCTCCCATTCAGCCCAACTGTGAGCATCGATACCTTCTTCATATCGTTCGTGGTCACGTTTACGACAATCTCGACACCGTAGTGGCCTACAGGCGCTCCTTTGGTGCCCCTGTCATGATCGACAACCACTCGAATCGGGGCAGGCTCCTTGCGGCCCTCGATGAGCTGGTCGGCGCCCTCCTGGAAGATAGCGGCGTGAAGTCCCAGATTGCTATCTGGCATTCGCGCTGATCGTAGAGTCCAGGTTGGGTCTTCTCGCTCTTTCTCCGAGAATCGAGCTTCGACTCTCGCTTTGACCACATCCTCTCCCCACTTGGAAGCTCTGGCCTCGTACATCTCTTGTAAGAGGAAACATCGTGATGTCACGGCCTTGCTAATGCGATGCTCGCCTGGATGAGCTCCTCTCATTTCTGACGTCGAAGTCATCCAGAATAATGTGCCATCTACTGCCTCAGTAAATCGCACATCAGCCATGTCATGCCACCCTGTAAACACGAACTCGTATGCCGCTGGACCTCCTGCTGCGTTGGTCATAGAAATAAGTAGACCGGCTGCTGAGGGTTTCTCGATCTCACGCAGAAGCTCTCGCCCTGTCATGTTCCCGCTCATCTTCTTGATGATAACCACACAATCTGAAAAGAGTAGGAAGATTCCAGATCTATCCGACTGGTTGAGCAATGGCTGGAAAGGCGGTGCCAACTCAGTGAAATCGGCGGCCGCAATAAGACGTCCTTGTGGTTCAAGATTCAAAGGCCAGGCTTCAACCATATTTCGAAGTCTATTGGCGACGTGAGGCTTGTCGGGTAAGGGATCGTCCATCGAGCAGATATTTGTAATGATATCTCGCGCCTTCAACATGGGTTGTAAGGCGGGATGTGTCATAGGAATACAGCCAACGATCTGATCTATAAGTAAGCTATAACGAGGAAGTCTCTGGACGGGCTCGATAAGAATAGAGCGTATCGTCTGCTCACCAGCCTGAGCTACCCTCTGCTTGAAACTCGATTGCTGGTCGAGAAAAGAGTTGAGTAACGAGGGGAAATGTTGGCTGGCCTTGATATAATCCTGATAGCACTCTGTGAACTTTGGAAACCACTCCAGAAATAATCTGGCGATCTGTAGGGCACCACTTGGGTCTCTTGTTCTGCCCAGTTTGGATCCCATGAAACTCATCGTCGGCGTTTCCATATCTTTCAAGGCTTCTTCCTCGGTATCATCTATGATCCTCCGCATCTCCTCCATAAAGGCAGAGTTGACCTGAAGGATGCCATCTGCAGAACTGGGGAAGAGCTTCTCCAACTCTTCCTCGGAAGGGCTCAGACTACCAGGAGCTCGCGCTTGAGCGCTCTCTCGAAAATCGGCTGCAACGTGCTTCACCAGCTCCCTCACTTTACCCACATACCGCTCCTCAGTCTCCACCAATTCCGTCAGCTTCATGCGCAATTCGACCTTTTGATCTTTCAGAAACGACTTGCTCCGATTTAAGGCGGTCGGCTTGGAGGGCGCTCTTCGTAAGCGACTAGTCGGCAGGAAGACTGGCTCTCCGAATAGTTTTATCAGCGGTGTGTACCCTCCATAC
This sequence comes from Fusarium verticillioides 7600, assembly GCF_000149555.1. Lineage (NCBI taxonomy): Eukaryota > Fungi > Ascomycota > Sordariomycetes > Hypocreales > Nectriaceae > Fusarium > Fusarium verticillioides. The sequence goes on along the minus strand of NC_031676.1, from coordinate 1,291,007 downwards.
TGGCGCAAAGTTGGATCGAGGATATCGTCTTCGTCGTCGGGCACGTCCTCGAGGTCGGCGGCTTGGAGGGGCACAATAGCGCCCGGTGGGAGAACAAAGTCGAGGTCGACATTGCTGATATGTTGTGTCTGCAGAGCATCCTGTAATGTCTCGATGATGTCGGCTGTGTGGTCGCTCTGGACCATGTCCTTAACAATCTCGGCAGCATGTTGCTCGCTGAACAGAGTAGGTGCACTGCCTGGACGTCGACCTCGCGTAGGGTATAGGTTCTTGAGGTATGTTTTTACGCCATCGGGCAGCTCTGTGAAGTACTTGAAGAGGGCGAAGGCGAGAGCGCGGTAGACCTCATCGCCCTGAAACTCGCGGGGTAGATGGTGGACGACACCGTAAAATGGAGAATTGGGCGAGATTGTGATTCGAGGGAAGCTCTGGAAGCCGGCGGGGGTGAAGACGTGGACTTGGACTCGGGAACTGTTGAGGGTGTAGTTTGCGGTAGTCGAGGGCCCATGGAAGAGTAGCAGAGGAAGATGGCCTAGCAACGGATCTGCGGCGTGGTATAGAGTGACATTGTCAGACGACAGCGCCAACTCCTCGGTAACGCGAACCATGGCGCGGAGTCAGGATTAAAATCCGTTGGTCAAGAAGGGACTCGATGTGTGTGTTGACGTCGATATTGACCTGATCTGACTTGACTTGACGGGCGATGGTCTCCAAGTTGGGCCGCAGATGGAGGGCGATTCGACGAGAAGCGATGAACCAATGGCCCAGCCCAAGATAGACTCAAGCCTAACTAAAGTACAGAGACGAGAGAGACCTTTTGGAAATGAACGAGTCGCCTCCTCCCTCGTCACGGACACAGAGATTCGCGCATGCGGGCAAAGTCGATCTAGATTTCGTGGGGGGGTTCGTTGAGAGAAAAAATTAAAAATTGGCTAGGATTAGAAAATGTGGCAAGGCAAGACAAGACAAGACAACCTAAGCAGAGACAAAGACGAGGGTTTGGTTTTGGAGGTTTGAGCTTTGGCCGTAGTTAGTCGGGAGTCAACAAAGGCCCAGCCCAGAATCGGGAGCGGGAACACAACCTAGCGAACAAGTGGGCCCCATCGGTTTCGAAAGTAAACACACTAAATAAGTTAGCTTAGGTAGGTTATCACACCAACTGCGCTGGGCCCGAACCCACTAAATTTTACAGGTCAGGTCCCTACAGCGGGCACGATACGATACGATCGTGCGTCACACAGATTCACTTCTGATGTAGCATTCAACCGTTCAACAGTTGATCAACAACAACACGTGATAAGGAACAACAAAAACATTGCTACTGAATCAGGTTGTATTGATTGTTGTTACTATTCACGTCTGCAGCTAGCATGACTAACAAGTGCCCAAGTTAGTAGTCTTTTACTGTTCTTACATGTTGTGTCCCAAATAAACTCGGTGGCCTGGACAACAAAAAACCTAATCTCAACAACAGCGGTCAAACACAAATTCAATGCTGACCATGCCCTGGGCGGGGATCAGCGGGAGCTCCCTTGCTAAATTCCAAGGCATTGACCGCTAAACTTAGACAGATAGAGAGCGAGGGCCCCGCCGATATAGAGTCTCCATAGACCGCGTCTGACGCGTTCAGCTATTTCCGACAACAGATAAGCCTTTATATAATTGCCAAGGAATATTGGTTCACTATAAATCAATTATAGTAGACGAACAATAGCATGTCCATATCTGATACTCATTCATGAAACAAGAAACGACTAAACTACATGTGCAGGTGCAGGTGCAGGTGCAGGTGTTAGGCGGCTATTCTGCTGACTCTCCCTTCAAAGCCCGAATAACCTCTTCGGCTCCCCGTATCCCACTCCTCACCGCACCGTCCATATACCCCTTCCAGACCAACGAAGTCTCAGTACCTACAAAATGCAGTCTCCCAACCACCTCACGCAAGGCCTTTCCACTATCACTCGTCAACGTTCCCGGCATCATCACCGGTGACGGGCAACCCCAGATCCAGGGCTGCTTGATCCACTCCTGCAAGATGATATTGACAGGTTCGGGTGCCTTTACACCGACACCACTAAAGACTCCGTTGAACTGCTCCAGCACGATTCTTCGTTTCTCTGAGTATGGCCACTTGGACCAGTCTCTGCCTCTGTCACCCACGACAAAGCAGGTGATGCTGTACTGTCCATCTTCTGGTGAGCATGTATCTCGTGAGAAGTGAATTGGACCTGTCTCGCATTCTATGATGCCGCTGAAACCAGCATCGCGCCACCATGGCTTGTCAAAGACAAAGATGGCTTTACACGTACAGCCTAGTGCTGTGCTCTCGCCTAGTGTCTTTTTACTCTCTGGTAGTGGCGGCTCGAAATTGATAGAAGGGTATAGACACGTGGGAACTGAGACAATGACCCTTTCGGCTCGGAAGTTCTGCCTTGGGTTGGCTGTTTCGATCAAGACACCGTCAGAGCCTTGTTTGATTGTCTTGACGGGGCTGCGAAGTCTCACGGCCGCCTCTGGGAGCTTTGCTGCTAGACGGACCGAAAAGGTCTGGTTGCCTGTTTCTTGTCAGCCAAAGGCTCAATCCACGGTAAACTTGAGGTACTGACCTTGTCTGTTGCGCAAATATTGTCCTCCATCCTTCTTGTCAGAAGCCATGTTATCCAGGCCCGTACCGCTGCGGATGTAATCAACCATGAACAAGGCGCTGACTTCCTCTGGCCCAACACCCAAGAGAGGACTCGTGGCCGAATCAGCAACAGCAGGACCGAGTTCAGGACCCAGAAACTTTACGCTGAGTTCATTGAACGTCATAGAGTCCAGCATCTCGGCTTCGGGATGAGCTGAAGGGTTCTCTGGGTCAATCTCGTCAACCCACTTGCTCAGCTTCTCGAGGAGTTTCTGAACAATATCAGCTGCATCTGGTGGCACAGGCATTCCAGTACCATGTTTTATCTTGGTAACGCCGCCATTTACATCCTGATGCAAATTGTTCCCAGTGGCTCTCTGCTCGATCAGGTCAAATTCAAACTCTTTCGCAAGCTTGTAAATCTCGCTTTGGTTCGTATCATTGAGCCAAGCGGCGCCGAGGTCGACTTTACCTCCCAAGTGAGAGGCATCGACGCTCAGAGTCTTGCCGCCAACTCTATCGCCGGCTTCGAGAACAATAACAGAATGGCCAGCTTCATAGACATCGACAGCTGCGCGGAGACCAGAAAGGCCCGCGCCGACGACAACAACGTCGACTTTCTCAGGCTTGTGCGAATTAGTAATGGTCATTTTTAAGATGAGGAGAAAAGCAGGGCGCAAAAGAGCAAAGCTGCTACTCTTGACATATTTATACGCTCACTACACAGCAAGGGTGGCTAAATCCTTGAGGCTATAATCTGACATCCAATAACTGAAACAGATTGGCAGTTGTACGCATTCCTTGTAAGTTGGGTCTGAGCAACTCATGGTCGTACTGTTTGTGAGGGTGAGATTTGCTCATTGATCGACCATGATGAGGGGAAGAGGTCAGCAAAGGCAATTTAAGCTTCTTTATCTTATGCTGGAAGCGATGGATCTGCGCTTTTGTAATATGTATTCCTATTTAGATTCGTGATCAATTATATATTTTAATCCATAGCAATCCTCTCAAAGAGCGCTCAATTCCGTCTTTCGTCTGTCATGATGGAGGGGAAACTAAGATAAGATGCTCAGACAGATTATCCTTCAATACAGTAGGCAAGGTATATAAGCATAAGCCATGTCTGTACCTGGCAATCTGCTATATCCTGACTCATAATTATTCGGAGTCGTCGGAAAATCAATTATTTATTGATATATCAATCATTTCTGTCAAGTTTGTCTGTCCATCAGTGTAACTCATTCCTCTCAGCTCCAAACTCCAACGGGAGATCTTCACGTGGACTCAAATGCAATGCCCACTTCACTTTTAGCGCGTCATGATACATCCCTCCTCTCTCTCCTACACCAAACACTCTCCCTTTCAACCTCCACAACCACCAGAAACAAAACATCATCACAATGTCGAGCCAGTCAGGCGGTATCACAGTCCAACACAACCCCTCCTCAACAAGCTATCGCCTCATCGAACTCCCTCCCGACCTATTATCTCTTCTAGAATCCGAAGATGCACCCGTGTAAGTCAACCTTTCTTTCACACCTCGCGCCCCTCACAAGTACTATACTGATATTAGTCAGATTGACCATGGAGTCCTCTGATTCATCGGCTGTTATCAAAACGCCTACAAAGACATATGCTCTTCGTCAAAAGAACACTTCAAATGCTCTCATGCTCCTCACACCTACGCCTCTGCCCACATCATCAGATGGACCCGTTGAGCAGGGCATCTCTATTATTTCGACCATCAAGGAAACTGTAGAGCTAGATACTGTTCCTGATGTGTCTTCTGGTACTGCGAAAGGACTTGGTGGCGGCAAAGGGAAGTGGCATGAGCGATTCGGGAGAAACAGGTAGTGCACTGGCTATATATGAATATTATGATACACTCTGATTGCTTGTTGAAAGAAATTAACGCTGTCTAATAACATGACGAAGACCCCAGTCTCGCAGTTCATGAAGTAAACGAGACTATCCCACAAAATACATGTAACGCCCTCCTGGATCCATAACCTTTCTCTTCTCCCATTTCCCTGGCCTTTACGCTTCTTGCACCACTTGCCAGAGAGTACAGAGTACGTGTCGTCGAGTTTCTACGTAGGCACCTGTCTGTGACCTGTCCTCTCAACCAAAGCCTTTCGCTCATTAAGGTCGCTCGCTACCCTGGGCCACGCCAGTTACCCATTTGGTCAAGATGATCCATCCTAAACGGATAAAAATGATTAAAATTTACCGCGCCTTGGAGGTTCAACGGTAGCCCTGGGATCGCTTGACCCGGGTCTCCTGGTGCCACTGGGAACAGTCCGACCTGGGGTTGGGGTTGGGGTTGTTGTGCTTGGATCGGTATTCCTGCCATTTGGTGTGCTTGCGGTACTGGCGCAGGTGGTGCTAACCTATTACCAAGGCGATCAAATGCATTCTTAAGGTGATATCGGATTCCTCTATGTGCCTGCCCACGGGCTTCCCTCAGCAGATGATTCTCTTGACGAAGATGGTTTGCGCCGTGTGCCAGTGCCTGCAGTTCTGGTCGCATCTGATGGCGATGGTGATGGTGATGGTGCGGCTGCGGTTGTGGTTGAGCTTGTGGTTGAGCTTGAGGTCGTGGTTGAGGTTGAGCTTGAGGTCGAGCTTGAGGTTGCAGCTCCAGCTGCGGAAGATCGAGAAATGGTCTTTGCCCTACAACTGGCGGCATCGGCGGAACAGGCACAAAATTGACTCTATCCCTATTTCTGTGTCCGAGCCTACTTCTCCGCCTCATATCGTCGGCCTTAACCCTTTCAGACATGTGGAAATTCAGGAGTTCGGGCGCTGCTGCAAGCTCTGGATTCTCCTCCAAGAGCTTCTGCTTAGCTGCCTTTTCAGCAGCATTGACTTCGTTTTCGTGGCGCTCTTCAGAACTCTCGAACAGGGGGCAGTTGCCTTGCTTGCCACCTCGACTCTCGTCGTTGAAATGATTGTAGTCACAAGACTTGGAACAGACGTAGCACTGAACGTTACCACAACCTTTGCGGGTGCAAGTCATCTTGTTACAGCCTTCTTCTTTGATAAAGGGGGTGCTGCACTTGTTGCATTTACGGATGAGTGCTTTCGACATAGCCTCTTCTACCTCCCGTCGCAGGTCGACACCTCGCTCGATGGCCGCCTCCTGACAGGTATTCGGTATGTGTGTTTCGTATTTACAAAGCCGGCAACTCGTGATTTGGCACTCGTCGTTTCGGCACCGGAATTCCCTGTCGACGTCGACTGGCGGGTACTCTTCTGCATAATGGCAAAAGGGGCAGTTGGCGAGGTTGGGCAGTTTGGCCATGCGCAGATTGGCCTCTTGTTCAATTCGATCGATTGCCGCAGCCAGTTTCTTATTCAAGAACTTCTGGCGCTCGCTATGAGAAAACCCAGCCGTACACCCATTCATGGACATGCATTCAAGTTCGTACTTTGAAAGGCCAATTTGTGTCTCTGCGTGTCGGCGGGCGCAGTTGATACAGAAAGCGTGGGGATCCTCGCTTTTACAATAGACAAGTCTGTTCCATGGAGTATCGGCAAAGCAGCAACCGCACTCAGTTACTTCTCCTCTTGCATCGGCCTCCTCAAAGTTCATCCTTTCGGCCTCCTCGGCCAATGCTTCTGCTCGACGCTTTTCAGCTACGTCAGACTGCAGTAATCGAGCAGCCTCGAGTTCCTTCATCAATTCCTTCTCCCAGTCGTTAGGACAGGCTTGTATGGACGCCTCGATGCTCTCTTTTTTGTATCGCGGTACAGGCACTGAGGGCGTCTTCTTCAATTTCCAAGGCAACGGGCGATGATCGCTTGCCTCATTCATGGCAGTACTGATGATATTGAATGTAGGGAAAAGACGATTTCCGTTTTCAGAGAGGGTTTGTTGAATGACCTTGACTGGCACCAGTGGGAATTCCCCTGCGATCATTTGCTTGCTGTGTAAAGGTTAACTGGACAGCCCTCAGCCCTAATCTCGCTCTTGATGGTAGTAAGCTCCAAAAGCCACACACCTGATAACGGGATATCTGCGGTCGACGGGGAGATAGACTTACATAGTGGACATTTGGGAACTCTTGGGAGCAATGGCTTGTGGTTCCAGATTACTGTATTTGCGCTTTGCTTCGGAGAGTCTGTTCTGTAGTTTCTCGGCTTCGTCTTCGTCTTCGTCATCTTGTCCCTCGGAAGTGCGCTTCCTCTTGCCGATGGCCTGTTTTGGTCGCTGTGCCTTTTGATATACTTGACCAGACTCTTGGAGGTCGAGGAGATGATTGATCACATCATGGGGGACGAATGAGAGGGGCCCAGCAATCGTCTTGACATACTCAAGGCAGATGTCAGGAAATAGAGCAGTTACTTCTTGTATGCAAGTGTCTTGTAGAGGCGGAGATGATTCTTCTGTCTCACTTTCGGGATCCTCCATCCTCGTGATGGTCAAGTTCTCTGACTTCTTGTTTATGCTCAAAAGTTGAGGCCTAGACTTGATGACAACGGTTAGAAATGAGAAAAAGACAATAATTCATAGTATCGAAGAGCTCCGAGTTTGGTTTATGATCTGGAGGTGGATCGATCTGTATCACTTCCATCCCGATGGCTTGTGGATGATGTGTTGCCGCCAGCTGACACTGCTTGAGCAGCCGCCCTTCACAATTAAATTCTCTGGTAGGCAAAAGCATATGTAATGAATGTAAGATGTGGTGATAGTGGGGAACAGAAGGAGTTAATTGCGACAGTGATTCAGCCCTTGCAACGACTGTCGCGTGAGTATGGATAGTAACCAAGATGTTGGCGTCGTACTTTCACACCAACCCTTGAGTTTCACTTTCACACCGAGACGATGACCTCTTCCACTTTCCGCACGCAAAGCAAGTGAGAATCAAGGTTCGCCGTGAGTGAGAGACAAGGGCGGCGTCTGTGGTGATAATGACGCCACGGCTAAACACGAAAGCTTATGTCCATGGCTGTAAGTGGCATTCTTCTCTGGCACGGAGGGATGAGAAGCAAGGTATACGAGAAGCCAGCCCGCGACTTTGCGGCGTGAAGAGAGTTTTGACTTGTCGTTTATTTGTTCCTTTGTTCAAGAACGCGGGATGAGATAGGAGAACCTTGATATTCTTACCTGCGACAAAGATGATGATTCTGTAAGTATTTCGGTGATAACCCAGCACAGTGGAAGATGTGCGTAAGTAACCGCTCGTATCTCGTTTCGCTATAGGTGAATGATCGAGGCCGTATCGTAATGTTGAGGTTGATTAATAATTCGACCTCGGGTGCAGATGGATGGATTTGGAGAATAGATAGAAGACGTGACGATGCAGAGAGAATAGAAGAAAAGAGAAGGTTGAAAGGCGGGAAGAGAGAGAGAGAATGAATGACCTGCTCTTTCTATCCCTTCTTTGTGCTCTGTTCAAGACTCCATCGGAAAATGGAGAAATAAATAGCGATTGATTGATCAATTGTTCAGTGATCGCACTATCGCAGTTCGAAGCTGCCTCGTTTCAAGCCCCCGCTCGCTTCAATAGAGAAGAGGTTCGCAAACAATAAAATGGAAGTTGACAATGCAAAAGAGAAAACTATGTAAGGGGAGAGACGAAGTGGAAGGATGGGGAGCCAGAGGGAGGCGCAATATGCCAGAGGACGTGATATGTTTCGAGAATTAATTCATCAACCATGGGGTCCAAAACTCATAATGTTGGTATAACTTCATGAGCAAGTAAAGTAGGTAGACGCTCACGAGATGCGGAGTAAAAGAGTCAGACGAGATAGGAGCTGAGTGAGCGAGCGACGACAAAAGCCAAGGTATGTATAGAACAGAATAGAATAGAGGCCGCAACACTCTTTAACTGGAGTTTATTACGAATTTCGACACAGATATGCAGGAGAAGCAAGAGTCAGCCTTGGTGATGGAGTAAGTAATTCAAGGGATGAAGAAACTCAAGTTTAAAAAAAGAGATGACGGAAGAAACCTTGGGTCTCGTGATGGATGGAGGGATGCAATGTGTTGGTTTGCAGCTTGGGTAAGGTTGGTAAGGTATATAAATAAGCTGTCGCACTTGGGTATGATACGATGCGACATGCAATTTGAATGAATGGTAGCATTAGGTGGTCGTCTAGTCTAGTTAGGTAGCCTGTACCTATTATAGCTTGCTTTGCCTTGCCTTAGTACAACAGAGCAAAAGCTACGACGGCGTTTGTGGCGTATAAGGTTTCCTCGGAAGGGAATCAAAGAGTCAGTCAATCAATCAAATGAGATGGCTTCCTCTCAAATGCATGTATGTATGTGGATGAATGTGGATGGCCAGACCAGATGAGTGAGGGTGAGGGGTTGTCAGTTGGTCATTCATCAGCTGAATATACAACCCAACAACTCCATGCCTGGTCGAATATCTGCCTATCATTTTAGCCTAGAAGGTCTATTCGCATAATCGATACACTCTAGGAGTAGATGCATAATACTGAGGAAAGCATATGAACATGATTTTGTATGAGATCCCCTCAACTGTCTGTCCTCTCCTAGCTAAGGTAGTTGAAACAAATCAGTTTCCAGTTACACAAAATTCATATCCCTTCAAACCGCCAATGCACAGATCCGTGGTTTGTCGGCCCAAGAGTCAATACTCATCTCGTTAGCTTATAATCTTCGCAAACGGATACCTCCCGTCTCTGCAAACTGACAACTGATAGGTATTATCATTATTCGTACTATCACATTACTATCATGTATTATTACACTGAGCCGAGCCGCTCAGGGGCCAACCCTAATCATCATCCTCAGATTCAGCATATGAATCTCCGACCTCATCTTCCTCTTCCACCGCATCTTCATCATATGAGACAACTTTCCGTCCGCTCCGTGTTGACCGTCTCGTTGCACGCCCAGCTGAAGGCTTTTCCTTAACCACTTTCGCTGGACCTCGCCTCCTTTTCCTTGCACTCGTTTGTGGCGGCTCAGATTCTGCCTCGGATTGCGGATCCAGTTTTGGTTCCTCATCCTCTTCATGCTTCGGCCCTGCATCAAACTTTGTGTTCACCGGCCCAGACTCCGGCCCAGACTCCGACCCTGCTTCGACCTGCGATCCCGGGGCCGGTTCTTGCTTGCTGTCGACCTCCATCTGCATTCTTTCACTTTGCTGATCTGCACCGTCGTGCTCCATCACTAATCCATCATAGCCGTCGTCGTCCTCATCAACAGCAGGGAAGAAGCTTGAAGTGTGATGGGCCCGGGGTTCCTCTTCCTCCTCCTCCTCTTCTTCTACATACCCCTCTGGAAGAAATCCGCCCGCCATCTCTTCATCCTCAACCTGTGGTTGCTTCTTTGTCTGGACCGAGTCTCTAGTATGTCCAAACACTGATATTTCATCAGTAATTTCACCATATTCTTGTCGAATTCGTTCTGCAATGCGCATGCCCATGAGGAAACGGCGCCATTGAGCTAACGCCTTCTTCCGTCGCTTCTCATCTTCTTTTCGTGCACGTTCTGCCTCATCCTTCTCGAGCTCTACCATAACCATGTCGTGGTTTTCTTCGGCAATCACAACTCCCCGGATAACAGGCACAGCCATTCGGTGACCAAATTCAAAGTCCACAACAGCTTCCGCATAGTCGATTTGTAGCTTTTTACAAACACGCATAGCCCCTCGGAAGGGTACATGCACAGCACCCTCGGGGCACATGTGTTCAGCAAACAAATCGATATTCCTGCGGTTCGGTTAATGGATTCGAGTGTGAAAAAGCAATCGCCTACATACCCGTATTCGTTCTTGGGGATAACACCGTCCTTGATCGGTGGTGGAATGATCCAGTCGGTTTGCTCCCAGCTGTAAAGCCCTTGCAGGACCTTTTGCCCTGTGGCAGCTTCTGCTTCCATGATTTCTCGCCGGCGATTTATCGTAGCCGCGCGGTAGGGTACCCTCTTCAATGGTTGCTCTCCTGCCAGTGGTGCGCGTCCCTGCTTATGCCAGGTTTCGGCACTCTTGACGTTCAGAACATCGCTGCGAAGGAACACATCCTCTTCCTCGACCTTGCCACCTTTGCCCTTGTTTTTGAACACTTTGACACCCTTGGCTCCAGGCCTGAGTGCCTCTTCACGCTTTAAGTGCCGCTCGAGGACAAACTCCTTGGACTGCTTGTAGTATTGTAATGTCTCCTGGCCCTCCTTGACCTCCTTCTTTTCGGGCTTGGCAGGCTTCAGATCTGTAGCTTCTTCCATCTCATCGACTTCGGTTACAGGGTGGTCCTTACTGCCTCTCAGATATCCAGATATTGCGGTTTTGAACCAGTCAAACTGGTCATATCTCTTAACCTTCCCATGACGATTGTAGACGGGGACTTTCTCTGGTGTCATCCTTACTCCTTTGGTACGGCCAGGAAGCATATTCCGTTTCAGATATCTGACTGTAACATCTTTGCCGGTTCCATCTTGTGAATGAGCCATAATGTATGCCATGATTTGACGTGCTTTGTCGGCCTTGGCTCCACGGGGTTCCAACGATTCGATGAGATCTCGATTTGTTCCAACTACGTTTTTGACAATAGCATCAATGGGCAAGTATCTGTTAGTGACCGGTGATAGGACTTCTGTCCAATAGTGCGGGAACTCCATGTCGGCGTCATATTTTTTGGTTGGTGTCTTGGCCGTTGTCTTCCGTGGCGTCACATCCATCTCAACGACAGATTCATCATCAGTGTCCTTGTACTCAAGCTCCAGATCATCTGGGTCGCTTTCAACCTCAGTTTTAGGTCTGGTTTTCCGTGTTGAATTTCTCGTGGGCTCCTTTGTTTTCTTCGCTGACTTCTTGTTTGCCGTAGCCGCGCTCTTTGTCGCCGATTTCGCCTTCTTCTCGGGTGTCTCGTTTCTCTGATCCGCGCTTCCACTCTTTTCAGGCTCGGCCTCCTCAAGTTTATTCCATCCAAAGCCTAGACAAGGCAAGTTTGCAACCATTCGTGCTTCGAGGCCCAGTCCGCGAAGCAAAGCTGTAAATAACTGGGCACCTACATCTCTGCTCCCCTCGCATACTCGCGCATGATGTCTGAAATCCTCCAGATTTGAGATCTTCTCACCAAATTGCTCTGGATCATGAGGTTCGGCTTTTTGCGCTTTCGTAAGACGGTCTAATCGCTCAAGAGACATATATCCCCATTTCCTCAGCCCTGGCGCTGTGACTCGAAAACGCTGTTTCCACCAAGCTGACAACGTTTGCATAAGTCGAAATAGGGGGTCTCCATGACTCATATCAACAGCGCCTTCTTCCAGTCTCTCAGCCTCTGCACCCCAGTCGCGCGACTTTCGATCTTGGGCCTTTTTGCCTTCGCCTTTCAATTTTGCGTTTTCCTTCACTGGCTTCTTAGGTGTCGGCTTCTTTTCTAGACCACTGTTGCGCCTCCATCGATCCACCTCATCCCAGAGTCTTGGAGGAAGATGAGAGATCATGGTCGCCCGGACTTCGGGATCGCAAAGCCATGCATTTCGAGTAGCATTGTGCCACAAAAGTAACATGACGTGAACGCAATGTGTGGCATGCCGGACTTTCCTCTCTCGTTTTGAGGGCCCTTTTCTGTCAAATGTATTTGTGAGCGAGATTCTAGTGTCCCTTGTGAGTGTCAATTCCAAGTCCCCGGATGTTACCGGGGCGTCCGGTAGTGGTGCGACTGGTGCTTGGACATCCTCAAACTCAATATCATCATCATCCTCAGAGTCAGCTTCATTGGCTTTCGGTTGATTTGGTGGCACAACATCCTCGAATTCATCTTCTGACAACGATGTCAAAGAGCTTTCATCATCTTCATCGTCTCCAAACCCGTGGAGAATCGAGTTTGTATTAGGTGTCGCAGATGCGTCCAAATCATCGTACAGTGTTGCTTTGCGCCGTGATGAATCGGGCTTCTCTTTGACTGCTTTTGATGATCTGCCTTCTCCAGGTGGTGGCGACTCACGCAAGCGTTTGCGTGGTACTAAAGGAGGCATCTTGGTATCGTAAATAAGATTGTCGCATTATGCGAAGTAGGATGAATTAAAGCTTGATGAACGGCTTAGACTGGAGCGTGGTGGGTACTTCGTCATAGAAGATGGGAGCACGGGAGGCAGACGCGCGATCACGTGATTCAATTATAGAGGTGGCAACATGAACATGGGCTTGAAATCAATCGCAATGGCAAACAAAGTATTAATTTGTTAAAAATCAAGTAATTCAATTAAGAGTTTATGCTCACCAACTAGAGTCTGCTGAGTTATTTTACCTATTTTACTTGGAGTCTTGGGAAGTAGATGTACAAATCACTGTGATAATAGGTAGGCTTGAGGCACGATAGGCAAGACAGTATTCTCCTATTGGAACACAGATGAAGCAATGGAAACCACAAATATGCTAGGACACTATTTTCTCAATAAACAAAAATATTGATATCAGTACTCTTGGTATCAAAATTGCCCAACGCCAGGCCATGCATCTCTATAGGTAGTTTATCCATAAAACAACGCTCACGCCTCAATCAGGTCTGGGGTAGCTGGTCCAACGCCACGCAACAAAACCACAGTATTTCCACTCTGCAACGCCGTTCCAACCTTTTCGTTATACTCCAAAATTCTGCCTCCTTCAACGTGGAAGACTCGAAGCTTGTCCTTTTCATCTGAGCTTTGGTTATTGATGTTTTGTACCTGCAGACTCCTTGCTGCAGCATCCAGAACTCGGCCTACAACCCAATCCTTGTTGTAGAAGAACTCCCCCTTGGGAAACTTGGCTTTTGCTGTTTCTGCCTCGGCCTCCACATAGATGTACACTCTCTTCTCAACAGGTGTCTTGTCGTCGCCCTTGGCTGTCTTCTTCAGGTTGTTCACGGCAACGATACGTGCCGATGCAGAGCTTGGCTTTGGTTTGGGCAAAGCTCTGCCAGCCTGCTCTTTCTTTGCTGAACCCCATGCGCGCAGTTTGTCGAATGCCGTCTTTGTCTTCTGACCAACATCGAATTGCATAGGCCGAGCCCCGATGGGTACCAAGTTACTGCAATTGTGGTCCTCCTTTAGACGATGCTTCAGGCAGTAATCTCGGTTACACGTTTGACAGTGTACACCGGGTGTCAAAGATGTACCAATTGTGGTCTTGCATTCGGGGGATGCGCAAGGCTTTTGGGACACCTTGTCCCTTAGAATCTTTCCTTGCCCAATGCTTGGATGCGCAAGCTCTCTCTGGCGCTTTCGCTCCGCCCACGCACCTGGGTTTGTACATTTATGTGACCCTTCGCTTCGGTGATCGAGACAAAACGTCTTTCGGCATGACTGACAGAAGAAAGGGAGAAAGTCGAGTTGGTTGCAGTAGTCATATTCGCAGTGCTTGCCGATTAGCGCGGCTTCGTTTTTGTCGTGCATCTCGACGTAGCTGGTACCTTGAGCTTCTGGTGTATTTGATGACGCCATGGTGAAGTTGTTTCGTATTTAAAAATGTCAAAAGGCGGTGTTACCCGTAGGCAGAAGTGTTGTCGCAAGTGCTCGTATGAAGATGACAGATCCAAATGGCGGCGGCGAGGAAACGTCTGGAAGGGTCCGCGTATGACCAAGCTTGGCAGATTACGAACGAGTGTGCCACAAGCTTTGACACGTCAAAAGACAAAACGAATGAGGCGCGATTGCAGAGAGAAGAACAAGTAGACAAGCCAAGGATCCGTCGGGCTTTTGTGAATCATGCACATAAATCACGAGCAAGAATCACAGGCTTGTTAATAACTTATAAGCTCCCCCGGCGCACAGCCACTTCCAGGGATCAGGTTGATCGCGGGGTCTCCCCACCACGGAGTTCATTGTTGCATAATTGTATTGGTATAAGTCAGTGACCGACTCTGCGTCGCAAACAATATTCCTCTACATTGATCGAACATTAAAAGATGAGTTGAGCGCCTTCCACCTGCCAGAACGCCAAGTTTGCGGTTCAAAGCCTTGTATTACAGTTCCTTCTCCTTTGGCCTCTTGGCCAGCATATCCTCGCGACCCGTTGTAGGCGCATTGCCGACTGCGGCCTTACCTCCAAACGTCTCGAATCCTTTGTGGAATGCCCACTCAACAGCGTTCTCGACAGGCTCGTCGAACATAGCTGGGAGGAAAGGAACCACTGCGAGGCCCAGACCAATTGGAGCCCAAGTCCTGATGACCTGGTTCTTCATGTTCTTCATGGCGCGACCAGAATACCTCACAACACTATGAATAGTGAAAGCAGGCAGTCCCATACTGGCGACACTCTGGAAGATTGCGCGCTGGACCATGACAGTGCGATAGTCTTCGAGCGGTGGCACCGTACCCGGCTCGATCAGGCGTGTCTCGGTGGCAGGAAGGCCCGTAACCTTCTCTTGTCGAGGAGAGAGTTGCACTTTGGGGTTCAACACACGCTGATTGTGCCAGTATGACTTGTAACCTTCATACGAGACATCGCCAATAAGATACAGCCAAGATACGCCGTAGGCGGCGCGAACGAGATTCGGGTGAGCTACGGGGCGAAACGACTCTCCAATGTCCGAGGTGTAGGCGACGTATCGATGCGCAGACAAAAGAATTGTCCTAATTCGCGTGGCATAGGCAGCATATCGAAAATTGGTGTCGGTTGAGTCGGGGCCACTATATTCGATTAGCTGTTATTACACATTTTCAATGGCACACATACTAGCCATCGGTTATGTCGTCAAAGACATTTCCGTCTCTTCCTGTCTTGCTGACGGCTTTCTGAACACTCTCTGGTAGCTGGTCCTTTGAGGGAAGCTTCTCAACGATATTGTCTTTAATCTGAGTTGCTTCGTTCTTCTTCTCCTCCGGCTTGGGGTCTTTAGATTTACCCCACCAAGACATTTCAAAAATTGAACAGAGAATGAAAGGCAAATTAGTGAGGTTTTTTGGAGAAAAGAAAGATGCGATAGCAAGCTTTCAGAGCAGTAGAAGCTTCCATTTTGATGGCCCGCTGCTACCCTCCCTACCTTTACCCACTGAGATGGCTGCAGGCTGCTGCAAAGAAAGCTGATAACCCTGGGTCAGTGACGTTGCTTCCGTAGATCCGATTGATCCCGATCAACGATATGATCCGGAGAATAACCGCACACTCTGGGGCAGCTCATCCACTTTGGGCCTGTAATTCCAGGCACAAGCTCTAAGTTGAATTTGAGAGCTCGGCAAACTATCTCAACCGCGACATTCGATCATACACCCATTGCCCTTCGTCATCAACCAATTCGTCGTTTTCGGTCTTGTCTAATTATTCACAATGGCTGGTATCGCTTATTACACCATTGCTGGCAAGCAGGTCGCCGGTCACCACGTTCGTTCAACCTCAATTGCAGTCGACGCAGACTAGAGATCTCTAAAACTAACATGAATGACAGCTCGCCATCGCCTGGTTGGGAACTCTCGTTGTCGGTACCAAGCTCGCCCTCTCTGGTGGCTCTTCTAAGCCCACTGCTACCGCTACCCCTCCCATCAACGCCTCCAGCTCCGACGAGGCCGACTTCATCAAGTGCGCGAATTCACCCGACGATGCTGAGCTTTCATGGGCTAACCCGGTACCAGGAACTTCCTCGATCAGCAGGACAAGAAGAACTAGACGGTTGAATCGAGGATGATGGTTGTATGGTTGTTTGGATGCGGTGTACGTTTATAAGTCATGCAGACATGAGCTGTCCCTCGAGCCGGACAGCCGAATTCAGATACCAACAAAAGCCGGTTTCGCCAATTGTGGCATAACGAATTATTATTCCCCTTGTGATGCATTCGAGGATACCTTACCGGTTCAAAGTGCGACTGTTTGTGATCGATGCGGGGATGGCTGGGCTCGATAAAAAACTCTGATCCAGAAAATGCCCTTCATATTTCTATGAACTAAGGATTCCTGGGGTTGCATAGCTGTCGTGATATGAAGGAATGCTTACTGTCGTATTGCCACGATGATTCGCAGTGAGTGCGATCTTGTTACTTGGAGACTTTGGCCTCACCTTTCACTTTCATCTACACCTGACGCACTGAAACTGGATATCCATGGAATACCAACGCGAGGCTTAAACCAGTTCGGACTGATTCTCTTGGCTAGAGCATTGCGTTGCTCATTCACCGCCTTATGGTCTATCATGTTTGTATGTCGTATTTCAGCCTGGGCCTCATCGATTGGTACCAATCAACTGGATCTGTTGAGACTTCAGCATCGCTACATGAATGCTATTGGACCCCGTATGCCGACTTGGACATGAAAATCGTGTTGATACTATTTGGTGAACAGAATTGCAGACAGATATACAGCCGATTCTCTCCTATGAATCACATGCGGATTTAGACCTGAAAAAGGAGACAAGCTCTCTTCTCTGTTGCATGAATATCCAGTTCGCCTTAGATTGATGATGTGAGTTTCTTTCCCTTTGTTCACCCTTTCCATAAGTGGCAATGTCCTTGAAGCAAGGATATATGTAATAAAGCGTAAGTGTAAGACAATCTTGTCGCTGTGTTCACAACCTTGCACTACACGTGGTCATCATTAAATCTATATAATCTCTATTACACACTTATGTGCGGTTTTCCTTTTGGTAAATACAACAACGCTAAGATACAAAGTAAAATGAACAGTATTCAATCAGTTCGATACATACTCCAAAGATGCTTGTCCTGTTCGACCGAGCTGCCACATTCTCAAGGCAGACATCACCACCATTAGAGACCACCGATCTCCAAAGTTCTGCTGCATTGCTTTGTCGGAGAACTCAATCTTGCATGTCTTCCATGCTGCCTCCTTCCACGAGGCCATGGCGAGGTATTCCAATGGCGCCTTCATATCTCCAGTTCGGTAAAGCTTGAATTCGTGGCAGTATTTAGGATCCTTGGCCGCTTGGAGCGGTGTCATGGACCACTCGAATTCTTCCCGAACAAAGCTGCAGTCTTGGACTGTCTCTGCTTGTTTTGTTTCTATTGCCCAACGGAACACCACGCACTGCTCGGTTTCATCGTATAGTGCCTGTACGATTTCAGTGGCAACCCTAGTATCGATGTCTGACCCAGGGGCTGCGGATACATTGACAATACTCTCTACAACACCTGGGTCAGATAACCCATCCCGCAGTGTCTCGCCAGCTGCTGCTAGTATTTCGTCCTTTCCGGTTGGTCCGTTGTGGAGGAGTAGACAAGGCGAACCTGAGTTTCGGCCAAAAAGTCCAGAGTGTTCTGATACAGCAAACATCTTTGAGCAGCCATCATTGCCGAGAAAGAAAGTTCGCAGTTTGTTCCATTGCCAAGATATCTTCAAAGTTTTTGGTATTTGGCGATATGGTGTATCCACACACTCGCTGACCAGGGCTGTACTGGATGGAGTGAGGGAGTTAAAGAGGGCAATTCTGGTGGAGGAAGATGTCGTCGAAGCAGCCGTTGAAGATCTAGCGGTTCCTGGAACTCTATAATGTGGCATGGAGCCATCGTGGTCTCCCAATGTGCTGGCCATGGTGGAGGATTCTTCTGGTTGTTCTGGAACAAATCGACGACAAGGGTAGGGAATGATGTAAAGCGAGTAGCGGTGGCAATGTTTGCGTATTGACGACTACCTACAGTACATATAAGTCGTTATCTCAACCAATGTCTGGCATGTTAAAAAGCAAGAAAGGGGACTGAAAAGGCTGGAGAGGAACAGAAATATCACACAGTCAGCCAGTCAGGTACATATCGACTTATTAGTGTGTCGGCAGATCGCCATGCAGACGAAACTAGTGCGCACATGTTCAAAGTTCTCGAACTCTCAGCCAAGTGGCGACATGGTTCATGCCCAGAGCGGGTATACCTGATCAGGAAGTTGACGGACATATCGAGAGCCGCTAGTCATGTTATCAAGTCTCTAGTTTGCTTTATCACAGTCTGACGAGTTCTTCTGGGGATAGCTTAAACGAGTCTTCATGATACTTTGGGGTTGATGCTTGTAAGGAGTAGGCGAACGAGGAAACTATTAGAGCAGCATCTCTGTTTTTCTTCATCCTGATGATCCGTTATCCGTTGCACTGCCTAATAAAGAGTCAGTGCGAGACTGGCCCGGAGGTTGTATTGCTGTCCATCCCGTTTCTACCCACTCTCAACGGTTGGCCGAGTTATTCAACTGACACATGAGCTCCTGATTTATACTCAACTTGGCATGAATCTCTGGTGACAGCTCACAAGAGTTTAGAAATGACTGTAACCATACGCCTTGGCGAATCGTCGTAGCGAGGAGTTTATCCTCTCACGAGGACCGATCATGACATGCATGCGTTTTTCTAATTAGGTAACATGGAAATTTGTGCCGAAACGGAGGAAACCCCATGTCCAATTATCCTGGCATGCTTATGGCCATGACCCTTGTGGACATCCATGCTTCTATCAAAGTTGCTGAAACAATCAGGACTAGTGATTCAGTCTAGTACGTTATCGAGGAGGTAGATATCGAGGTCACTAAAAAGCATTCAATATCATGAATATTCTCGAGACAAGAATACAAGAGCACAGGCGAAGTTGATATAAAGACCAAAACGAAGGCCATGGCTCAATTTCAATGGTATTCTGATCTTAATAGTGTCATGATCATGAGTATTTTTGATATCGGATACGATTACCTAATCCTCCGTTTGACGCACCTGCCCTCTAATTCATTGACATAGCATCACGTGACGTCTGTACAAAGCTTACTCCTCCCCCGCCATCGACATTCTCTCGCCAAACTGCCATCAAACTATCTCCTTAATCGAAACATCCCACCTCCCCCAAGCGCACGTCCTTCGGTTACAACGATAGCCTCACCATCTCCAATTCAATACCCCCAAAATCGAGAACCCACACCTTAAGGAGATAGCCGTCCTGGGCATGTCGGCTGCTACCACCGACCCGGCCCTTGTCGCCGCTCCCGCCCCGGACCTCTCTCCTGTTGATGCCGTCGCTCAGGTAGGCCACGATGTCACCTCCGTTGACCATGTCGGCGATCACGTCGGCGCATCGCCAAAGGAGAGACATTCCCTAACACTCGACCAACGCCGTGCTCTGCGTCGATGGGCTAATAGCCAGCCTATCCGTCCCTCGCACAAGGCTTGTATCGAATGGTTCTTTTCCCAGTATGGCCAGCAAATAAGCCAGTCCACCGTGTCACACTCGCTGTCACCCAAGTACTCGCGTCTAGATAGTGACAATCCTCAACTTTCGGGTTCCCGTCTGCGCTACGGAAACTGGCCTGATGTAGAGAAGCTCGTCCTTATATGGTATCAACAGGTCCAAGCATCTGGTCGCCAACCCACCAATGAAGAACTTGGTGACAAGGCAAAATCAATATTCGGACAGTTGCCTCGATATAAGGATGAAAACCCTCCTGAGTTTTCTCCAGGTTGGATCCATCGATTCAAGAAACGGTATGGACTTTTGATCAGACGACAACGCCGCCATGGGGATGGAGGGATCAATGCCGCCGAAGATATAGGATACCTGGCAGATTGTGTCCCTCGTTACATGAGCGTCGCCCCTGACACAAGTCCAGCTGCGGTCAAAGAAGAAATCATTCGCGCTGTTGGTATCGAACCCACCCTCAACACATGTGCCTTGGTGCGCGATGAAGTGGTCCGTAGAATGACAGGCCCTCCTCAACAGGTGCCTCCACCACCTCTCATGATGACGCATGATCCCCCTTCAATCCCGCCTCCTCAGCCTGACCAGCCCATCTACGCCGATGATGACCCTGAAGTCGTCTTACAGAATGCTTTGCGCCAGCTTCAGCAAGAAGAACAAGCTGCCGAAGAACAGGCAGCGGCTGTACGAGAAGAGCGTGAACGCGCAGAAAGAGCAGGACTTCAGCCCAACAGCATTCTGACCACACCGACCGTGCGTGCTACTTCCGTCCAGCGCTACACGACCACACCAGCGCACGAAATGGCTACTAACCTCACCCTCACTCCTATTACGTCGGAACAGCCTATAACTCAAGATGACCGGCCCGTGCGATGCCCATTCTGTGTCAATCAACGAATGCTGCGGTCCATCAAAGAGGCCGTGGAACATCTTTCTACTCACGTTGTTGTTTGAGAGTTTGTTGGAGTATGTAGAACCGCCAGGCTTGTGAGGGAGTACTGGTTGACGACTTGGGTTTTTGGAGTTTCGGTAGACGAATAATGTGGAGTTCGGGTTATAAATGTTTGTGAAAACGCACCTCAAGTTATCTTTCTAGGAAGGCAATGCCAAATGGATCCTTACAATTTGCTTTTGTTTCGTTGATTTTCCGTGAATGGCTCACAAATATCTTATCTATGCTGTATAATCCAACATGGTCGTTGCCTCGTTTATAGTAGTCCGCTTGCTTTCAATGCTTTCATAACCTCATCACTATCCTTCTGAGCTTGAGACTTGTGCTTCTTGTGCTCGCCCGGATCAATATAGTTCACCCAGAACTTAAGACCCTCCAATCCCTCCTCGCGACACAGCTCTCCTCGCTCTTCCGCCATCAACAACTCTTCCTCTGCAACACCAAGACTCCAGCCGAAGCGTTCTGCAGCTTCTTGGGCTGTAACTCCTCTGCCAAACTCTTGCCAGTCCCAAGGCACTTCGCGCTCAGGAGGAAACTCGTGAAGATCGCGGAGCCACGCAAGTATGGCCCTGACTGTGGTGCCGTCGGTACGATCACGAGCCTGGACAACCATGACACCACTGCGGAAGGTGCGCAGACGAACGGGCAGTTTAAGCTTGCTCCAGAGCCTGGCAGCTTTCTCGAAGTCTGCTGGGCTGACGAGCTCGACACCGCCTCGAGCTCTGTTGAACATGGCCCAGAGATCGACGAGCGTTATGATACCGCCTGCCTTCTTGAGGACTCCTCTTGAGTCATCAGTGAGAAACTCAGCCAAGTTCCTGGCGAGCTCTGACAAATACAGTGATTCGGAACTCCCGCCACCAACAATATCCTTTGTCGTGACCAGGCCAAGTTGGCTCGCCGATTCCGCTAGAATGGCATTCTCTTCAGCTGATGCGTTGCCTTGCCCGTTATTTGTTTGCCGTGCGAATCGCTCTGCAAGTGCGATGACCTCCTTAGCAGATGACATAAGAGCCTCCAGATCCTCGAAAGCACTGCCTATTAGCAACTCATTGTTCTTGCGCATGTTCAAGCCAAGTTGCTCCAGACCAGCAATACCGACCCCCTTCTGTCGTCCGGGAGTGCCGGCCGGTGTGTCTTTGGACCCTTCATCTGCAGCTCGGATATTTGGAACAGGAGGTGCATCTCGGAGCAGCCATTTGCGTTGTGTCATAGAGCCCTTGAGTCGTTCATAGAATATCTTCTCACCACCTCTTCGGAAAGAAATTTTGACACTCTCAGGGGCATCGCTTCCATTCTTATTAATTTTGGAAGGGTCCAGTACAGGCCCCGGAGAGTCAATCCTTATGGTATCAGCTGTGGAGCTTTGCTGGATAGATGATGGGACATTCTGTGAAATCAGAGGCCCACCACACATCTCGCAAGTCATCAAGGAAGGATGATTTGAGAAGGTACAACGAGGACATTGGAAAGATGCAGCCGAGTTTGAACCATTGGTAGCATCAGGTAAGCTTGAAGCTGGCTTTTGGTCCAGATTCTCAGATAGGGGTCTACTGCCAGAGTGAGATGGTCGTAATGGGAGAGGTGCATTGAGAGCTGGTGAGGCTACTGAGCGATTGCTCGCGCCGGAAATTGCAGCCTTGAGAACGTGAGATAAGGTAGGCTTGATCCCGCAGGCTAAACAGGGCGGTAGAGGCGTATGAGCGTTTGCTGAAGTAGGGTCAAAGTTGGAGGGGACCGGATTTGAGAAACTGCATATAGTGCAGACCCATGTTGCGCTTGTCACGGCTGGAGGCTCAGGGGGTGCTCTATAATCAGATTCAGAGATTCCTGGTGATCCAGATAGATTTCTTTGTGAGCTTGAGGCGTTTGACAGAGCACGGCTGTGATAGGATGCTCGTTTTGGAGGCTTCGGTATCAAAGTCACTTTGGCCGATGACTTCAGGAAGCCAGCATAGAATTCGTAACGTTCTACATCTTTCAGATCCAGAGCAACGGAGTGGGTACGGGGCTCCTGCTTATCAACATAACAAACTCGATGAGAGGTTAAGTAAACCTGCCCATTTTGTTGATTGGGCAGCTTGAATTTACTAACATGGTGTTAATATCAGAGCCTCAACTTGAGTCGCCAAGAACAACCTACCCCTCATACAAGCCTACGTTGTCCTGAACAAATAGGAGCACCTCATCTGGAAGATACGAGGGCCGTAGTGCTGTAGTAAGGTCTATGTGTTTCAGAAACATCCGTCATGAGGGTGAGACTGAAGCAGAGAGAAGATATTGCTGTGGCTGTTGATGAATGGATGAGTGATGATGCAAGTGGACGATGACTTGCAGCAAACAGAAGCAAGCTAGAAGACAAACGCTTGATGGATCTTCCAATCAGAGAACAGTAACCAAGAGTCGGTATAGCACGGCCTTTGTTTCGACTCCAAGTAGATCCAAAGGTTACAGTGAAGTACTTCAGTATCAAGTGAGTCTTCAAGGCACGCGAGACGGGACTTGATCGGCCCCTCCAGTTGACGGCCCCACTGTTGGCGATAAGCTTCCACTCGGCGGATCCCAACCTAAACCTACACTACCAACACTCACTGAGATTCAGGCATCACTTCCACCGGAGTACGGTTTTTCCGTGAATAAGCAGGGACCACACCGCCACCGTCAGTCTCCTGCCTCTGACCACGAAAATACCTCCCAAAGAAACCTAACCTCCACTCCCACTCCAACCAAGGACCCTTCATCATCTCGCCCTTCTGCCATTATCCGCCCGGCATCTTCTTTTTTCTCCCCAACCCGTTTGTGAAACTAACCACTCGCACCGCTAGCATTCTGACGCCATGATGCCAACTTGGCCAGCGCAGCAAGCGCCGAGCGTAACTCAGCAAACCGTCCCGACATCTTACGCCTACCCAACGAGTAAGTCTTCTCCCGGACAGCCCGCAGACGACCTCTCCTTATGTCGCCCGACAGCCCTGACACGAAATGCAGATCCAGCCTTCATTCCCGTAGCCGTTCGTCAAGGATTCAGTCAGTACGCAGCGCCAGCTGCTCCTTATGCCGGCTACGTGCCTCCACAGCCCCCGGTGCAACATCAAATGTCTCCCGCTTCTCCCGTGAATGGTGTAACCCCGACACCTGAGCAAGCCAAGTCCAAAGTGGACTGGCCCGAATCTGTTCGGAGCTATGTTCAAAGATCTTTCCTCCCCCAAAATGACGAACCCACCGTGTCTCGCGCGGAAATCGAGGCTAAACTTAAGAGCACCATCGGTACCGCAAAGGAAAACGGCACGTTATACACACTCGATTGGGATAACATGCCCCTCCCACAGGCTATAGTCAAAGCCGAACGTGATGCGGATATCAAGCAAAGTTTTAATGTCCCCATCAACTCCAAGAAGAGGAAATCTACCGATTTTGCCAGTAATGACAACCCCCAGCCTCCGTGGCGTACTAACTCGCGTTCTTCACTTGAGGACCGTATCTCCTATCCTTCCCCCGAAAAGCGTGCTTCTATGGACGAGCCCCTGCCGAAATCAAGTAAGTTCCAGAAGGAAGCCAACAAGCGCAAGCGACGGTTCGAGAACGAATACAAGTCGCTCAGATCGCCCAGTCCGCCTCCGCCTTCATCTGGACCTATTATTGGCACATGCGAGGTACTTGAGAAGAAGTATCTTCGTCTTACCGCTCCTCCAGTTCCGTCCAAGGTTCGACCTGAACACATTCTGCGTCAAACTCTAGAACTTCTGAAGAAGAAGTGGAAGCGGGAGAGCAACTATTCGTACATCTGTGATCAGTTCAAGTCTATGAGGCAAGATCTGACTGTGCAACATATCAAGAACGACTTTACTGTTTCCGTTTATGAAATTCATGCCCGAATTGCCTTGGAGAAGGGGGATATTGGTGAGTATAATCAGTGCCAGACCCAACTACGGTCATTGTATGGCATGGGCCTAAAAGGCAATCCCATTGAATTCAAGGCATATCGCATTCTTTATTTCATCCACACGGCCAACCGAACTGGATTGAACGACACTTTGGCAGATCTAACCACAGCAGAGAAAGGAGAGAAGCCGATTAAGCATGCTTTAGAAGTGCGATCATCATTGGCGTTGGGCAACTATCATAAGTTCTTCCAGCTTTACCTTGACACCCCTAACATGGGTGCATACCTGATGGACATGTTTGTTGTTCGAGAACGGCTTGCTGCGTTGTGCAATATTTGCAAAGCGTAAGTTGTATCCATTCCTCGTTGATTTTCCTGAACATGATTTGCTAATCATTGTACAGATACAAGCCGGATGTGAAACTTCGATTCATCACTGAGGAACTCGGCTTCGAGTCTGATGCTGATGCAGCCCAGTTCATCATCGATCATCAAGGTCGACATTTGTTGGAAGACCGAACAGACTACATCGCGTTTTTGACTGGGAAAGCCGGTCCCCTCTTTGAGGGCGCGCGCAGCACGGCGTTCCAAAAGGTTGATATCAAGGGCCAGATCTAAACCTTTACTGCTTCTTTCTCGGATTCTTTTTTTTTTTTTCCCTTTTGCGTTGCGACTTCTATCGACGTCTCACGGCTTGAGACTTGACCGTCGTTATGTTTATCGACGAGACATGATGATACTTTCACACTTGTGTTGCGTTTTCATTCATGTGGACGACTCGGCGTTTTATACCCCCATTTCTGCTTAGGTGGCAACGAAATGACTTCCATTCTACTACGCACCACCCGGGACTAAGTCTATGCATAAGTCTCTTATGCTGCTTTGCCTTGGGCTTTGATCAATTAACCGTAGCCTCGATACCAGCTTTCCATTCTATCGACCGAGGCGACACTATTTTTGTACGACAAATAAAAAATTTGGATGTTCGGTGGGAACTTAGATGCAGTGGGCTTGATGGGAAAACTCAGACAGGAACTCAACGTCATCTCGTTCCTGGTACTGTTGAGGTCGGTAATTGGCTTGTGGATTGTTGGTTGGTCTTGTAATCGTCAGCTTTATCATTGCAAAGTGAATGGCGTACTGGCCTCAACAGGAATCAGGACGAGCTTGATGGGACGAGTTTTGGCGTTTCTGGGAGTTGTGGGTTAGTAATTTTTAACAAGTAAGAATTGATCGTATTCCAGTTTTTCGAGGAAATGAAAAGCCTATGGTCTTTCTGTTTGTGATGTTGTGTTGACGTTGAGCCGTTCGCCGTTCAGATGGTGAATACCTTAAACTGTAAAGGTGAATGCCTATATAAGACAAATGTTTGAAGACCCTGTTGGGAATGTCCGGCTGGACTCGGGGCGCAGTTGGCAACTCTTCAGGAGGCCCACCTTGTGTCGGCCACACTGATCGATCGTTCGAATCCCAGGCATAACTACCGCTTCTGGCGTCGTCCCGACGTCAACTACCGAGTTTAAAAATTATAGTGTTCAAATTACTGAGATTCCCTTGTGCTGTCTGTGGCAAGCACACCTGACAGCGGCCGTTCCATTCTGGTTAATGGCCGAACCGCCTATTCTTGCAAGGCGTAAAACAGCAACACAGTGTTAAGGCCTTTGGTAGTGCCTTCCAAGTACTGTGGAGATAAGAATGACTTGTGTTGCCCGCGTATGAGAGACTGGCTTGGACGTTCCCCTTTTTTTATTTATTTATTTATATTTTTTATCAAATATCCAACTTATCTTTTGTTTAATAATGAAAGTCATTATATGTAGTTGTATATCTCTCGTTCAATTGCTGTCTTTTTTTCTGTTCCAAGCCCATGCCGTGGGGCAGTAATTGATGTTCAAAATGCCAGTGTCTGTCGCGTTTACTTGAGGCCAAGTGAGTGGCATTAGCTAAGGTACTTACTGCATGGTGGTGGGACGCCAATAGCGAAAATGACCTGCTGTGCTCCAAGACTCGGGAACAATGACGAACCCCCTGCTGAAAGAGAAACACTGGCCCGAGAGAAATTTTGACATGGCAGGGAGTCCCGAAGTGTCGGGATGGACAGGATTTAGTTAAGCATGCCTTGGCTCAAGGGAGGGAATAATAGTGCTTCCTTCTTACGGAGTACATACACAAAAGTGTTTTTCAAGACAAATACACTTAGATCCACATCTACATATATTTTGATAAGGGAGAAGGGTTTTCATCAAAACAGTTGCACCTGATCTTCACGAGTCATATTTCCCGGGTCACGCACGGAAACCGTCGTTTTTGAAGCGAACGGGAGATTGACACACGAGATTAAACCCAGGGCAACGGTATCCGCAGACGAGACAGCGGCGCCATGATCCATCATGGTTTTTCTGGCGGGGGGCGCTTCCGGTGGATTATCTGCTAAAAAGTGAGCAGGGGAGGGGTCAGTTGTTGGACTGGATCAAGGAATGAGTTAAAGGAATGAGGATGACTTGAAGACTGGAGATCAACATGTCACGTAAAGAGCGAGAGCAAGAGAGTTTGGAGACACACGATGGTTGCATGTATATTCACTTACATGCTGATACCTGTATAGTGGAGTGGTTCAGTATGATATCATGAGATCAGCCATCAATAACAAAGGTCTATAGACTGGAACGTAGCATATCGGTGACTCTCATATAGACAGGAGGGAGCATCATCCAGCCATGCCTTAACATTCTGGAAATGTGTGCGCGCGGCAGTTGTTTGCATAAACACAAGACAATGGGCTACCAACATCCGGCGTCAGATGGATGTGTCTTTATGCGTAGTGAGGTATGTGGTGGTTCTTTGTCTTGAATAGAGACTGGCATTAATGTTAAGATGTGGTATTATGCCGAATCTTGGCCAGGGATATCTGAAAGTCAGTGTCAGAGAAAGATGGACGAGATGCTGCACTAACATGGCATGCATAAACTGGCTCTGGTCCTCTCAAATCATTTTATCTCGATTTCTAGAATTCAGGTCGCAGTCCTAGTCTTTGATGCAATGCGATCGCTGCGTGGCCCCCCTGTTTGTTCCATCCGTGGATGGATGGATGGACTGTGTGATGCATCCCTGCCACGCGACGATTTCCCCGTTTTCTCGAGTCACTTACTGACTGAAGCCTGTAGGTAACTCACTGCGGAAATTTCCCTTGTATTAGCGTCACCGACGACGTGATATGCCAACGCCAGCCAGAGCTAACTAACGTCTGTGTCTGTGTCTGTGTCTGTGTCTGTGTCTGTGTCTGTGTCTGTGTCTGTGTCTGTGTCTGTGTCTGTGTCTGTGTCTGTGCTGTACGTGTATCGGGCATCACGAACGAACAAGACTACAAGAGAGGGGACTTTTCAGTTGGTACGCAAACCCACCCATGATCCCTGACTAATTTATCATTTGTCCGCACACCCATGCCCATGACCGTGGCCCGGGGATGAGCGAGAGAGGAATGAGACGAGACATGGGCATGGTTGAGCGGTTGGCCCGAGTCAACAGGCCAGGCCAAGTTGATGCCCTCTTTGCTGATTGTATGTATGTGACTATGAGGGGTAGGGTAGAGTACGATAGGGATTGGTCGTGTAAGCGTTTGCCTGTGGTTGTTTGCAGGTGGTAAATGGTAAAAAAGTTATTTTGAGCGTGCAGGAGGATGTGTTTGTGTGGCAGATCTCATGCACAATTTTACCCACTGAGAAAGCTGTCGTGTGCAGTTTGTGGTGTCTCGTAAGCGCTGGACTGACAGTTGACGCCTTTGACAGGGATTGGGATGCTTTGATTGTCGAGTTGAGGGCTTCGAGATGAGCTTGGCAGCTTCTAATGGTTTTGGAGGAAGAGAGGTTCAGCTAAAGGAGAATAGCTCAGCTTTTAGGATTCATTTAGTTCAAACATGTCAGCTTCCACAGGTGATGCTCTAACTGTACTGTAGTAGCTGGGCTAGTACATGTACATAGCTGAAGCTCAGTCAAAGCTTGAAGCCATTGATTGATTGGGATTGGATATGAGTGTTGACCATTCATCGCTGACCACCAACCAGAGCCATTCAGGTACTCGACTGTCATTGAGGCAATTTACGATTTATCCTTTCGCATTTTGCTCATCTTTCTTTCGGCCTTCTCTCAACTCCATCTCCATTTTATGACATCTCTTGGTCAGATTCATCCACTAAAACCACTTACAAGACGTCGTCGAGTCGTTGGCAGGCGCCTAGGTAGTTGTCAGAGGCGACCCCTCCATCAATCAATCACCCCACCTTGAGAGCCTGAGCTCAAGCCCAAGGGTAATTAATTTCACCCTCCATCTTTTCTCGCTGAGGAACGCAGCCTTAGCCACTTTATGCTTTAACGCTGAAACTCAAAGGCGCCCACAGCTCGCGTCAATATCACGTTAAAGGGAGCCCAAGGCGAAGGCCCTCTACCTCGAGTCTTGGATCACTGATTATCGTGCGTGTCGAGGGTCACAGATCCACGGACGTTGGATTTCCGAGTATCTGATCAGTCACAGTTATACGACTGCACCAACCAAAGTCATCAGGTCATCAATAAGAAGCAAAAGAGGCAAAGCAAAGCAAAGCAAAGCAAAGCAAATCAAGCAAGCAAACACCAAATTTGTCCCTTATTATTTCCAGCCGGCAACTACTATTTTTCTCCCATCTCACCAGCCTCTCTCTCAAACTAAAACTTACACAAATCGCTTCCACAACGTTCGATCCACTCGAGGGAACATTGTCCAGCCCACTCTCAGGCTACTGTACTTCGCCCCCTGGCGTGTACTCCGTACCTCACATTCGCGCTCGTTCGTTCGTTCGTTCTCTCGCTCGCTCGCAGCCCAATCTTTGTGTGTGTGTGCGTGTGCAACCCCAGGCATTCGCTGTAAGGTACCCTACCTTTACCTCGGAGGGTCCAGCCAGGTTCAGGTCCCTCCCTCTCTCCCTCTCCCCCTCCACTTCAACGGCGCTGCTTCTGCAACCGCTACAACTTGACTTGGGGTCTGTCCGTCCTGCACCTCGCTGCCTTGCCCGTGCCCGGTCTAGCGGTTAATAGAGAGAGGTACTGCCACTGTAAGGTGTAGCGTACTTGTCTGTACCTTGCCTTGCCTTGCCTTGCCTGGCCTTACACCAAACATCGGATTGGATCGAAATAAGGTAGCCCAGCCCGCCGCTGTGTCCCGCCGGGTCGTGTCGTCGTCCCTCGTCTCGTACATACTTTTAGTACCGTACCTTGCTCAGGTCGTCTCGTCTTGCGATCCCTTTCCTAACAACCTCCACCTTCGAGCGATTCACAACTTCCCAACTTGCAACTGCCCAGGAGGCATTCAGTTACACAAAAATGAAGGTTCGTCATCGCCCCTTTCCCTCTCGTCGCTCATGCCTCTTCATGCAGCTGCCTGAGGTGCCATTCCGTCTCTCTATTGTATTGTATCATGCCGTGCTTTGCCTCCAACTTCTTGTGCCTCACAAGGCGTTATTCCCATGTTCTCAGCTGCCTGAGCCAAACCCCCTCCCCCGCCGCATTCAGCTCGTTTTCGCTCATTACTTGCGCCGGCTTCGCTGGCTGCCCGAGAAATATTCGAGTCAAAAGCTAACAGTTATGCGCTTTGTGCAGGCTCTTCGACGTTCGATCAAAGGTGACAAGGACAAAGGATCCGTCGCTCCCAAATCGGCTGTCGCCATTGTTCCTCCAAAGAAGGTTGGTGGCCTCCCACTCCCAAGCCTAAATCCTATTCAATTATGGTCTGCCACATTCGGTACAGCCATGGTTCCACGACAAAACTTGACTTTAATCGCTGAGAGCCCAGACGCTGATGCCCAATCTAATTTGCAGGTCATTCGAGCTCTTTACGATTACGAGGCACGATCGAGCCAAGAACTGAGCTTTTCGAGAGGCGACTTTTTCCACGTTATAGGCCGCGAAAACGATCAAGACTGGTACGAAGCATGTAACCCAGCTCTCCCTGACGCCCGGGGTCTCGTCCCTGTCACCTTCTTCCAAGCGCTTGGCCGAACCGAGAGAGATAGCGCACAGTCCGACGGCGGCCAACTCCCCACTCCGACCAAGAACCCCGACCACGATTCTGGTTACAGCGAATCTCCAGCAATGCAAACTGCGCCAGCCGTCATGTCACCCACTACAGCCGTGCCTCAGCAAGGCCACCAGCGTAATTCGAAGTCGGTTGGAAAGTCAGGCGCCATGGTCTACGGAATTGTCATGTACGACTTTGCCGCTGAGAGAGCAGACGAGTTGGAGGCCAAAGCTGGCGAGGCTATCATCGTCATCGCGCAATCGAACCCCGAGTGGTTTGTGGCCAAGCCCATCGGTCGATTGGGTGGCCCAGGGCTCATCCCCGTTTCCTTTGTCGAGATTCGTGATATGGCAAGCGATAAGGCAATTGCGAACCCGGGTGACGCCATAAAGCGTGCCGGTGTTCCAAAGGTTGAAGAATGGAAGAAGATGGCGGCGGAATACAAGAACAGCAGCATCACACTGGGCAAGTTTGAGGGAGGCGGTCCTCAGCAACCTGGGCAGGGTATTGAGCAAGGCATGGAACGAATGAGCATTCAGCAACAGCAGCATTCACGACAACCTTCTCAGAATGGAGCGCAGGCCGGATACGCGTCTCAACCTCGAACGTCGCAACAACCTCAGCAAAATCATGTACAGAAACCGGCCTCACAACTCAACGCACCGCTACGAGCACGCATACCGCGATACTGCTTTGCAGAGGATAAGTACTGGTTCGTGATCGAAGCATTGCTAGAAGACGGACGACAATGGGAGCTGTCTCGCTATTACGAGGACTTTTACGACTTCCAGATCGCTCTTCTGACCGAATTTCCAGCTGAGGCCGGTAACACAGGGACACAGAAGCGTACACTGCCATACATGCCTGGACCAGTCAACTATGTCACAGATGCAATCACCGAAGGACGCCTCCATAACTTGGACGCGTACGTGAAGAACATGCTGAACCAGCCCCATTACATTTCGAGGTGCAACCTGGTGAGACAGTTCTTTGCACCCCGTGAAGGAGATTACGAGATCGATCCAAACGACAACGAAGAGGAGTACCGCCTATCACAAGCATCACAGCTGTCATCGGCCGAGTCCCCAGCTGGTGGATCACAGAACAACTTGAACGGTAGTGCATACGGCCTTTCAGCTGCACCGGCGCATCAGATGGGCCCAGGTTCCCCTGACATCCAAAGACAGCCATCTTCTTTGTCACAGCCCTCACAAACATCTCTGGGTAACGGTATGCAACCCCAAGCTCAGCCGGCATCAGCGATGAAGATCAAGATGTATTTCAACGGAGATCTCATTGCCATCCGAGTACCAACGGACATCTCATTCCAAGCACTCTATGAAAAGATTTGTGATCGTCTGAAGGTGCCGGCGGGTCAGGAGGTCCAACTGTTTTACAAGGACGAGCCCACTGGAGATAAGCCAAGTATGCTTAGTGACAACGACTTGGACTATGCCCTGCAGCGGAACGAGAAGCTTCTGCTCTATGTGGAGGCCGTGTGAACAGCCCTGCCCGCTCACTGGAGCCGACGACTGCGGCGTTTCAGCTTGATTGTAACGCTGCATGGACGGAATTGAGTTGACAGCCAAAACCGAAAAGTCCACCAAAGAGCGTTGGGTGTACACTAACGTGTATATTCTCGTTCCCGAACCCTTGCCCTTACAGTACAGACTCTGGCCCTCCACTTCGAAAAAGTGCGTTTTTCTCTTCCTCGATGGATCTACAATTTCTCTTTAGTCCCCAATGGACGACACGCATACTCACGACACTTTTTTTTCTTTACTTTTTCTTTGCCCCCCCTTTTTCTTGTCCATTTTATTCTACGCGGATTTTATGACGACACGTCGGCGAGGAACTTGATGCTTCTTTGATACCATTTTATTAGCTGGATGACGCATAAGTTTCATGACCAGTGTACCTGACGCTCGTTGTCTCTTCTTTGGGCATTTATCATTCCCCCCTATTTGCTCCTCTTTTGAAAACTTTCTTCTTCACATCCATGCGTATCCAGGCGCGTATATGGCCTTTTGGATGCTCTTTTGATATCACACGACTGAGCTTAGTGCTTTCCTTCCCTTGACTTTTTATCTTCTTCTGTACTTCCTCACCGAAAGTGACAGGGCCTGGAGGGGCCATTCGGCATATGGAGTTGATAGTTGGTGGACGTGATATGCGTTGCAGTATAGGGGAAGAAGATGGCTGGGGAGGTTCGATGAGGTGGCTCCAGTAAGCCGCATTAGAAGCCTATAGGTTCCAAATAGTGGACGTTACTGGTGTCGCGAAAGGCTTGCATTGCATGGATCCCGAGGATCAGAGGAGGCAAGATACATATGTATCTTGGCCTTTGTGGTGGTGGAGGTGAAAGCAAAGATGAGCGCTCATCATGAGCGTGATGAATGAAAGCGACAATTGTGTTATTTTGTGTAAGCGATGCATGTGAATATCAATGTTAATGTCAGCGGTGTTTGTAGTTCACAAATTGCATTTCTCTCACTTGCAGGTCAAGGTCGAATACCTTAGATCGGATCAGTTTCTCATTTCATCGAGTTGGCCGTAATCAGTCTTGACTCTTCCCTTCGCTACCTAGTATCCTGTCTATCGTGTTCTAGAAGTCTATTACGAGTGATGGATCGTCATCGTATGCTCTTTTGTATTCCACCATCCGTAGAAAAACCATGAGATTTAACATTAACTCCCGATGCCGTGGATCTTAACAAGACCAAACAAGTAAATGGAACCATAGCCACGTAGCCTCGTAACTGTAAACGCCTGAAATCAAAAGAATCTGCAGAGGAAATAGTCTCTTGCAGTATGAGATGATGTGTTGGATATGACGTCGTCTACTCCAGCTTGGTCATGAGGTTCTTGCGAACTTTCATGTTGACGACACCACCGACTCCAAAAGCAGGGACAATTCGACATATTCTCGCGACAGAGCTGATGAACCAGTTGCGCCGCACAAGATCTAATCGATCACGCATCGTCACGACAGCTCCCCCGGGTCCAGTCGCTTGACGATTGTACAAGTCTAGACCGAACAAATGCATAGGCGTAGAAATGAACTGCACCATAGCAGGGGCCATGAACTGCGCTGCATAGAGTCCAGAGACTCTCTTCTTCATCTCCTCGGAAAACCGCTTATCCAGATACGGTCCCAGCAAAGGCGGCACATTGAACGAGGCAAATATGGTCAAGCAATCGCGCAGCGCAAAGAGAGTGTATGAAGCGAGAGGGACAGGTCTAGGGACAACACCAGGGGGACCAAACATGCGCACAAAGACTTGATCTTTGTAGATGCAGACTCCGATGTTTGTGGCGCTGGACGCAGCGAACTTTGTGGTTCCGGCTGTGATGCTCGAGGCGGGCTTGTTGTTGACGGTCGAGAACGAGGTGTCGACGGCGTTGGCGGTGAGATATGTCCCGCCGTAGAGGCAGAAGATGAGCGCTGTAGGCTTGGAGAAGAGGATTGTGTGTGGGCGGGTGAAGAGGGTTCGGAGGGAGGATTTGACTGAGTTTGCGAGGGTGTTTGCGCCTGAGGCGTTTTCCATGATGGAGCTGTCATGATGTCAGTTTTTTTTTTTGGAGTTGGAGTTGGAGTTTGGCGATGTCGGCGCGTCTCAGAAATATGGCATAGCATATGAATGGTGGTGATAGTGCAAGAGGCATGATAATGAATTTACTGACCGGTCGATAATGGCAATGATGGGCGCTACCATTGAAGCAGCGCTCGCAGCAGAAAGAAAGTCAGTGCCGAGTCGCGATATCAAGTTCTTGGTATTCCATGTGTTTTTGGTGGTGATCTGCTCGGGCGTAGTTGTCCCGGCGAGAACCAGCGCCGGCGCATCAGAGTCTTTCATGATGATCCAAGATCCAATCTCTTCTTATCTTTTCTCCTTGTAACTCGTTCAGAAACACAGAAAAGTACAATATCAAAGTCTGATACGAAGAATAAGATGACGGAAACAAGGTATGACGAAAAGAAAACAGGTTCCGGTTCCTGGGGGAATGAAAGGAAACTAGAATAGAAAAAAACCACTAGATAAGTCAATGGGAGGTTGTAGACTAACTAGATCCCGAAGCAACCCTTTCAGTGGATAAACGTTGAAACTGCATGAGCTGGCGGTAGCCGTAGCTGCTAATTCCCATGCGCTGGTTGGGCACCGTCTGAGCTTTTGCTTCAACTTTGGGGGTTTTCTTTAGTCTTATTAGTTAGCTGAGCCGAAGCTCTTCTGACCGACTTGAGTCCGGGGGTGCGCCGATCTCGGCGGGGACTTCGGAGCCGGTGCCGAGTTTATAAGGGACTTGAGATAGATATCAGCGGCTTGTCACGGATACCAACGATTGATGCCGGAAAACAGATAGATATTGTATGAGTATAAGGAATTTGGGATTGGCACGACAAAAGTAGTTCATGAGATGTGTTTAAATTGCATGGTTGGTTACTGTTTGCGCATTGTGTAACTGATAGTAACAGCCAACAAAACTCACGCTCACGCCCACGTTCAACACCAGATCAACTTGCATTAAACACCAAAAGCCATATACAGCGATATACCTCCATAAACAAGGCGTTGATAACTTTACCGCCGTCTGATCAAAGCAGTCTCAAACTAACTAACTAGACCCTTCATCCCCCGCAATGCTCTCCATGACTTACACGCCATCTTCCCCACGCCGACGTTTGCCGCTCACCGGGAGCTCTACCTAGTCATTCGTCGCCGTTATATGTATGTCGGGTTTGTCTTTGACGAATTTATAGACTCTGCAGGTCACCCCAGTGAATAGATTCAGCCCAAATGCAGGCACCACATCTAAAGGATGATCACCGTTTGCCAACTCCTCCAACGGCATAGACCGGCTTTAGTTTATACCCAAATTCTATACCAACACAAACATACTGTTCAAGTAGTAGGGTAATCATGCATATCATTCTCGATATTTACATAGTTCCATCCATTGCCAATCGTAAAAACATTCTATTCATAGGGAATGTAAGAATTCTCGATCTAATGCTACTCATAACTCCTGATAATCTCATAAACAATGCAAACTTGACGAATCCAATACAAGCTTCTTCGAGGGCTCCAGGTTGTGGGGTCGTTGCCGACTCGTATCCTATCCCATAGACGGCCTGATCCACAGGCACAGCACATGTCCAGAGCCGCTTCTCTCCGTCTCCCCACTGCTACTCCCAACATCATGCCAGTTCTTCTGGAACCCTTCGCTGCCGGCCCCTCTGTTGGAATACCCACTCTTGACCTCGACCGATGAGACCCGATCAGAGAAGAACCCGAATCCAGATATTCCAATGTTCCAAAGCTGTCGAGGACCGGCCCGATCACCAAAAACCCGTAGCTAGGCGGGAGTGGTACCTGTACTTGAGCTTCCACTGCCGTTTCCACTTGCTTGCTTCTCCTGCATAGTCGTTATAACTGCAGTGAGTTGGTCGATCTTCCGGTTTAGCTCGGTGAGCTGCACCTCCATCGCTGTTGGCGCATCCACATCGTCCTCGCGGACCTCGATGCTCCTACCATTCGCTCGTCCCCTAGGAGAAAGCGTCTGGCCACCGATATTGGACTCAGATCGCTTCTGAGCAATTGCGTGCCTACCGTTGCGTCGAGAAGAGCGCGATGGGCCCTTGAATCCAGCAAATTCATCTTCCACGGCTCCTGGCTTTCGATACATCTCGTACAGCTTGATGATGCCAACAATGGGCCAATGAGTCGCCTTGAGGAGCATGATACGCCCAGCACGGAACTTCTCATCGGCCGTA
Source organism: Fusarium verticillioides 7600 (assembly GCF_000149555.1). NCBI lineage: Eukaryota > Fungi > Ascomycota > Sordariomycetes > Hypocreales > Nectriaceae > Fusarium > Fusarium verticillioides. Next base: position 1,254,660 of record NC_031676.1, on the reverse strand, counting down.
AAGAATAGACGCCAAGGTCGGAAGAGTACCAGGGCCAGCAGATTGAAAGGAGGGTAGAAATGGGTGAGTCGGTTACTAGTCGACGCTTCCAAGACGTAGACGCTGTACACATACAGGTACTCCTCCTTAGCGTGGGTGATAACCCGCGAGAAGCTGTTGGACAGCATACCTGTCAGGGAGCCCATCAACAGGAAGCTAGAAAGTGTAATGAAGATGATCATCAGAGGAGGTCCAAAGAAGGGATCAATCTGGTTCATTATCTCGAATCCGATGGGCGCCGAGCCGTAAAAGATCTTTGTCAAGATCCAGGCCATGGACTTGAATGCAAAGACATTACGACCCACGAGTGAAAATGTAGTCAAGAAACCACAATACACGACAACAACAAGTACCATGTATTTGAAGAAATCCTTGCCCATCTCTTTCAAGCATGGAATAAGAGTACCCCAGGCAGGGCTGAGACTGAGAATCGAGAAGATACGGGGGATCATGAAGAGTGCCTCAAGTGCCAAGATATCAAATGCAAGGTCGTTCAGCTCGGGTTTGTTCTGAACAATGCCAATAATACCTGATTGTGTCAGCACATCACCTTGTCTAAAGGACCATAGTTCTTACGCAGAATTGCAAAGGTAAACCCGATGGCGATCATGATCATGTCGAATAGGTTCCATATGTCGGTGGCATAAAAGATAGAGCCTGCATCAAGCCACTCACTAAGCTCATCGTAGAAGAAAGCCGCGATCCACAAGAAAAGTATCACTTCAGGGATTGTAATACGTGACTCGTCTCGCACAATGAGCACAGCGTAGTACAGGGCGAGGAAAATGCAGAAGAACAGCACCTCCCAGCTCTTGAGATACTTGGGGACGCGCAGGCGAGAAAAGGGATCTGCAGTCCTAGGGTTATAGAACCGAACCTTCTTTGTAGAGTGCACAGACAAGCTATCCCAAAAGACTATGTCACCACTCCAAATAGCAGTGATGATCTTTTGGACAATGTGCTGGCTGAGGAAGCGTTTGGCATCGGCAATGGCAGCAATCTCGAGAGCATTCAGGTTCTTAAATGATGAAGTGGGATCACCCTCGCTCTCACTGTCATCATCATCCGAGGTCATAGTCAAGCGGGAGAGAGAACTTAGTAGTTGGTTACGTTTCAAGCTGCTACCGGCAGGGCCTGGTCCACGTCGGCGATTGTCAATGGAGCGGAGATGAGAAAGCAGAGGGGCGGTTTCGCCGGCTTCCTCGTCGCCCGTGTGACCATTACCAGCCGCTTGAGCCTGAGCTTGAGCTTCATCGTCATTGTCCACATCGGGGATCTCGTAGAGGCAGTAATTGACTGCCTCGCGTTCAGAAAGCCTAGTCAGGAATCGCCAAGCAACGATTTCACATGCATCTGCCCGAGATTCTCCAAGAGTGCGGTGTTCTGACGAAGATGCATAATGCCATTTGAGAGCTCTGTAGAGGTTGGATCAGTCAGCAAAGGTTCATCAGCAATGAGGAATGTGTTCCGAATCATCGTTGCACCGCATATGCTGTCAGATTGAGGATGGGCTGAGCAGATATGTGATTGGCTCCCCTGACAGCATGTCATCTGCAGGCACAGACAGATACCACAGGAGGGTTATGATACAGCATGAGAGTGATGTTGATAGAGAACATATCGCCGTAAATTGTTTTTCGGATTAATACGTACAGAAGAGCATTGACGATTGCCGGGTTGGTGCAGGTTGCAGCGAGGTGATCCACCAAGATGCGTAGAGGAGCCCCCGCAGCTGTGGTTCTCAGCTGTTCAAACGTGCTCGGCAGTTCAATGACATCGACAAAGTATCTATAGAGCATCAGTGAGTGTCAATTGGCACCAAGTCATGGTTACTTACAGTGAGAGCTTCTTGACGACATCTCTGAAGTTATCGTGAGCGCCAATGCTGGGAAGATCGCGCTCGTATTCGTCCAGATGGCGGATGGAGATAGGACTACCCTCGCGAGGGGCAGGAAGCTTCTTGGATTTGACCTTGATAGGCATGATGAGGATCTAGTTCAGATAAAATATGACCGATCAATGGAGCACATCCCCCGCAGGAGCCCTAGGTTTGTTGGAGTTGTCAGGAGCTGTCCCTTGGGCCACGAGGTGGTTTTGAAGTCGAGCGGAAAGGTTAATCCGTCTCCTTACTCTGTTTTGACTTTATCACGATGGTACGTGAGGGAGAGGGGATGCGGAGATGGATTGGATTGAGAAGGAGGGATGGATTTGGGGGAAAGAAGCGCTCAAGCGGTCAACCAATTGCGGGCCTGTGCACCCTTAAAGACGAGTCAAGTTGCGCTGTAGATCGGCTCCCGACCACTAACAAATGGATGCCAATGGAATGATGGTATCACGAGAATGAGTGGGAGGCGGGAGAAGGTGACTTTTTGGGGGGTTTCAGGAGAAGGTCACCACTATCCAAATTAAACCGTCATTGTATCACGGCTACTAGACCAAAACGTGTACAGTCTTTTTTAATCAACTACTGTCCTCCGAGCTTAGCGCGCACTGATGATCCTCTACTCCGAATAGGCATCTTTCCTGGTGACAGCTGCAAAAAAGAGCTCCAACCAGAGGCTGGTGACAGTCTCAAGGGTTCATGGCAGGCAGAGTGGAGAAGAAGGATCCCCTGGACGAAGCTTGGCACCACTAAGAGATGCTTGTCATTCTTTAGCAACTGGGGATTGGATGATCTAGACTCGAGAAATCAAGATTTCGGGGTTCCATGTCAGGTTTAATGATACAAAAAATCTGGAAAGTCGGAATGGCCTCATATAATAATAGTAGCATGGGAAGCACTAACTGCAAATACAGCAATTGGCGTCTGATATGTACTGTGAAGCGATTTGATGATATTGAAACATGACTTTTGTAGACAATACCTGACGTTGGTTCTGTAGAATCTGTTGAAGATCGTAGACGAAATGATCTGTTGGGACTCACCCATCGTGTAGGCTTGCAATGGGCTATTCTAATAAGACCCTGAAGCTTGGGATGGGCTATAGGATTACTTGGGAATATATGATGATAAGTTTACTTATAAAGGATTATCATGAGTACTGAGTTTGAGACGGCGAGGGATATGTTGTTTTCTTATTCCCAAGACAACTCGGCGTCTGAAAACCCGGCAGAAGGTATCATAGTTATATTATCAATTCCATGCAAAGCAGTTAATATTTCTCTAGATTGCTTGCTTGGTTGGGACGCAATTCTGAATCGTCCATGTTCAACAATTGAGCTGTTAGCAGAGGCTGAGCTGGAGAACGCGTCAACCAGCATCAGAAGTGCATCCATGGTGACAACTACAACAAAAACAAACGAACGAGCTAATGAAATATCATCTAAGGGAATGAAGTTGTATATCGAAGAATCAAGTCAAGTAAGCAACGGGCTATCTTTTAAGAATCGCATCAACAAACTCCCCCACATCAGCTTCTCAATAGACGAACCAGCCAATAACGACACATCTTAAAAATAAGCTGAGCTTTGAAGGAAGATGAAGCTCCCCAAAGCCACGCCGCCCTTCAAACAACAAAGTGGACCTCGACTTCAGCTTGAACGACTCTGACTGGCCCAGTCGTCAATTACAGATTTGACAGTCTCTTGAAACGTGGGAATGCAGAATGTGCTTGAGACTCACAGCCTCGATATGGTCGCACCTCGTTGGCTGAGCAGTCGTTAGCTTTGGCGAGCCAGCGTGTCCCTGCCAGAGAGACCCCTGTAGCGGGTCAAATCTGACATGAAGAGCTTCTAGGGCTGGATCTGAGCCTCAGACATGAAGTGAAGCTCGCCAAATGGAGTAATTACGCCAAAACAACGTGATGGAGTTGTATATAAGGAAGACATGAGAATGACCAGAATATCGTTTATCGGACAAGCTCACCAGCTCAATAGCCATCCTCACCTCTAGACTCACATTCAAATCCCTTCTCTACTGGACCTGGCTTACACGACTTACATCATGTCTACCACAACTTTTACCTCAACAGCCACAACGATTTCTTCAGTAACGGCGACTTGCACGACTGCTGTACCTGGGAAATATGGCCGTGTTCCTGTAGATGCGTGCAACGCCAACTATTTCTTCGATCCCAGCTTTGCTGCCAATCTTGCCTTTTGTGTGCTCTTTGGTATGACGACCATGGTCCATCTCATACAAGCAATTCTCTTCAAGAAGGTGAGTACTACCTAGTAACAGTAGCCTTCTAGTATCTAACAGTTAAAGAAATTCTGCTGGGTAGCCATCATGGGTGCAGCTTGGGAAACCATTGGATTTGCTTTCAAGACCTTAGGAAGTAGGGATCAGCAGAACACGACATATGTTATCTTGGGTCAACTGTTCTTTCTTCTTGCTCCTCTCTGTAAGTACTTGAAGTACTCCGTATAAGATAATACTTTGGGGCCAAAGGCTAACTGACTCAGGGGTCAATGCTTTCGTCTACATGGCCGTCGCACGCATGGTGTATTTTCGTATGCCAGACCGAAAACTCCTGGGTATCAAGGCCATCCGCATGACACTCCTCTTCGTCTGGCTCGATATCATTCTGTTCCTGGTCCAGGGAGCCGGTGGAAGTATGCTCTCTAATAACGAGGATATGAATGTGATTCGCATCGGACAGAAAGTTTACATGGCTGGTGTTGGTCTGCAGCTTGCTGTCATTCTGATTTTCATTGGTATCACTGCTTTCTTCTACTTCAAGCTTCGACAACTCGAGGGCCGAAGTATGGGACACATGAAGTGGCTCATCTTGACTATGCTTACGGTTCTCATTCTCATTGTGGTAAGCACTTCGTCTTTTTTGATTCGAAATGTCCAGCTGACAACTTCAAGATCCGAATTGTGTATCGTCTGATCGAATTTGGTCCTGGTGTCAATGAGCACAACCAACTTTTGATTCATGAAGAGTATCCACTGGGTCTCGATGCAACTCCGATCTTGATCGCCCTCGTATTGCTCAACATCATGCATCCTGGCTTCGTTCTTCGGGGACCCGATAGTGAATTTCCCAAGCTCTCTCGCAAGGAGAAGAAGGCGATCAAGCAACAGAAGAAGATGGAGAAGAAGCAAGCTAAAGAGACCAAGAAAGCCCGCAAGACGGGTGCCCAGGAACTCAAGAATTTGTCTTATGAGGGACAGTCTAACAGTAGTCGTGAGCTCGTCTAGGAAGACGCCAGTATCTTTGTGGTGTTATTGGTTACATCACGGCTAGTCGTGTTGGTTTTGTTTGAAAAGGATTATGTACGCTCGTGGCACAGAATGGCTTGGATCTTGAGGAGTTATGGCATGGTATAGGGTCTTGTCTTTCGCGGAATGTACGGATAGGAAGGAAATGTGCTGGCAGCAATAGAGTGGAGGAATAAATGATGTTCTATGCATATTCTTTTGTACCCTGGCCGCAATCATGCTAGATATGCATCTCGATACGAGTTCATAGTGCAGGATTCGTATGAGATCTGCGGTGAAGATGTGCAGTATCCCGATTTAGAAGCAGAAATGGATGGTGAAACACCGCCACAGTTACCAAACGATGATGTGTGTCAGCTGATGCACTGACAGACAATATAGGCGGCTAGAACACTTGTGGCAGGTGAGTTCAATATGAGATATAACAGAACAATTAAGACATGATGGAGAATATTGGCGTTGGTGGATGGAAATATTGAAAACGGAACAAAAGGTCAAGAAGAAGGGATGTGGTCGCAAACAAAAGAAGAGACACTAGCGATCACTAATGCACAATGATCGACGCAAATTGAGGGCGTGAGATGAGACATTCGTTAGAAGCCGCATGCCAACGTGGCAGATATGACCCCTCTAGGCTCTAGGCCCCTTCAGGCCCCTTCTGAGGGTGTGTACCTGTCCAAGTGTCGTAGGAGGCTCTAGGTTCTGAAGATGAGACTGGCTGCTAGAATCCTTCCAAGCATTCCAGACATCAACAAATTGTTTCCGGTTGCTATGTAGTTACTCTATGTCGTCAGTTGTTTACTCAAATTCTCATTTCTTCTTACTTCTTTTCGTTTTCTTTTTTATCCAACTTAGTTGAACAAATCCGTCAAACTTTGCTTCTTCAAAACCTTCCTTGGTTTTCCAACGACCGTCCCAGCCTCCTCCGAAGCCCACACCAGCCTCTCATAAAACGGCCTGTCCTCCATCCCTGATTGGACCCCGAGTTGCCGTGGGATACAGGGTTGCAGTATCGGAAGACGCCCCCCGGCTGCCAGCACTTTAAACGGCTCTATTCTGGTTCCTGGTTCGCTCATCGACAGGCTATAACTTACAGATCCTGGAGTCTTATCTGGCGAGAAAGTCGTAATCGAGAGAAATCAAAAAGGCTTGGTCAGAGGTGGCTTGACTCCGAAATAGAGTGGCAGGGTAGCAAGGAAGCCCACACGCGACTCAGGCAGAGAGGATACATAGAAGCAGCAAAACCGTCTCGATTTTGAAACGTTCAGGGTCTTCCCTAGTTCATGTCCTCTATTTTCAACAGTTGGGACAGTCTCCAGCCACTTCTTAACTGTACAATTCACTCCACTTGGCTTACAAGTCAGGCCAAGTCTTGGATAAGTTGGTTGACGAGGCACAGACTGAGTTCAGTGTCACAGGCCCCCCTTCTACTCAAGGGCTTTTCGATTTCTTCCTCCTTTGATCTTTTCTAACCCCTTTGTTACATCGTTAGTTTGGTTACTCATCGTATCATTTTTGCATCCTTTGTCCTTTTTACCCGTGCGCTGAGTTTCCTCTCTTCCGTTCCGTTCAAAGGGTGTCTGTCCTCTTTCTAGAGTCGTCTCTCTATCTTCTCTTAATATCGACGACTTCACCAAAAAGAAAACCCGCCCACGATCTTAATTACACTACAGATTCAACCGATCAACTATACCATGTTTGCTTGAGATTAGATTCACGAGATCGCAAATCATGACCCCGGCCCTTCTAATGGCGCGTCTGCCGCCGTTTCTCGTCATCTCTGGCGTTCTCAATCTCGCTACCGGTCACGTTCTGCCACAACCGACAAAGACCATTGACTTTTATGAACTCAATGTTCTGCCGTATCCTCTCGCCGCGACGCCTGCGCCCGACGATTCATTATTGTTGCGAAGGCAATTCAACACTATCTGTGGTTACCTAGGGGGAGATCCTGGACTACCAGCAACTTGCTCTGCTGGGTCGCATTGTGTGGTAGATGTCGATCACGGCGCTGTGGGATGTTGTCCCGATGACGGATCTTGTACATCGGGTGTATTCACAGGCTGTGTGGATGCAGACAGTGGACCACAAACAGAGGTGAATCCATATGTGTTTACATGCAGAGGGAGCGACTCGTGCTACAGAAATAGCTATGAGGGTGGTTTCTTTCAATTTGGATGCGGTTCAACATCTGGTTTGGCGACAAAAGTGGTGGCTACAGCTTCAGGAAAGAGTGCGATCGACCTCACAAGCATAAATGTTCCTCTTACACAGCCAGTGAGTTCACTCTCTGAACCCACAACACTAGGAACAAGGAGAAGGACAACAACGACGGATATTTCCGCCACAAAATCATCAACCACAAGGAGCGCATCTACAAAATCTACAGAAACCTCCTCAGGCTCAACAACAGAGTCAACAGCATCAACAACAAATACAAATACAAATTCAGAAACTTCCTCAACAGAGTCGGAAACCTCGACAGCATCGGAGACCGAATCCGACACCTCCACAGAAACCACAGCTTCAGAGACAGCAGACCCATCGTCCACAGAATCTGGCGACTCTGATGCCCCTGACACCGACGGCAACGACAATGGCTCCAAGAATACGGGCGCCATCATCGGCGGTACCATCAGCGGCGTAGCAGCCCTCGCAGCTCTCATAGTTCTCGGCATTTGGTTATGGAAGCGCAAGAAGGGAAATACGCGCCAAGGGCCAGGCGTGAAACACCAGGTGCAACACATTGGGTAAGCGTCCCCATGAAAGGCCTCTTTTATACTTTTCGCGCAAAAAGCTAACTGCTGATTTTTTCTAGTCCGCCATTAGACAATAACCATAATTTTGCTCCGGTGCCCCTTATGCATGAGACCGACAAAATGGCACCGCCCCCACCAGTTCCTGTGAGGAACCAGCAGCGCACTATGAACTCGGCTGCTGGCCACGAGGAGCCATATTCCGAGCCATGGGATCCTTCCTCTAATTATGGCTATGGAAACTCAGCGGGTGCTGTGGGTGGATCATCGCACATGGAGCATGATGAGGTGCCTTTGACGCGAGACGACGATTTCGACCACAGTTACAACTCGGGCTTAGGACGAATCAGCGAGGAATATCCACGACCTGGAACAGCGATCAGCACGCCAGGCCAGATGAGCCAAGTGTATCCTGGACCCCGCGGTGGTGGTGGAGGTCCGTTATGGCAGCAGAATCGTGGGCCTGGGTGGTTCTAATTGTACATGAATCTGATGAAAAGGGGAGACGGCACATAAACAGGCGGCGGGTGGCACCACAGCTCGAGAATTGCTTTGGCGTTTGCTCTTGGGTTAGCATATGGAGTTGATATCCGGAGTTGCATTACTATAAAGGACGAGTTGCAAGTTGTAATGAAGCGGTTCCCAACAGTGCTGGAGTAGAAGAGCTTCAGCTTGGGTTAATCATGAGATATGATGGCCACACGGTCATGGGTATGGGTTTTCGGTAGATAGCTATGATATAAAGAAATTAAACAACATTAACTCAAAGAAATTTTCATCATTTAGTATATCGTGACGTTATTCTTTGTTTCTTTATATCAAATTGGAACCAAAGTTGGACGCTGAACTGAAGCCAATACTTACTCGCGGTGAACCTGTGCTTAACAGTGGATTCCTCCAAGTGTCATCTTACCAACTTGCATGATTATCATTTAGCATACCGTGCTTCCTACCGTGTTTTTAATCAACTCAGCCTCCTATAGTCCAGATCTTGATACTAGACTCGTCGAACACTGTCTTCGTCTCTGACGCGTCTCTAAAACCCCATCCTCCTGAGCACGTTGCGACTACAGAACCGCTCGAATGCAAAGCAGTGCTTCCTACCGGCGCACCATGGGGCTTCCATGTCCATGATGGATCGACAACACCAGTTTGAGAGCCAACGCCTTCCCACACTGCAACACCACCATCTTGTGTGCCTGCCCAGACCTCGAAAGATGGGAACTCAGCATAGGGATCGCCGGCAAAGACATCCACCATCATCTTCTGCTGTGTAGGTGCACTCCGACCTCGAAGTGTGCAGAGGAGTTCACCCGTTCCGCGAACGTCATACACAATCAGACCAGAGGCATGGCGCTCGTTGAGGATCATATATCGGCCGCATGGACTCCAGCGGACCTGAACAATTCCCTGACCTCCTATTCCACCTGGCATGTCCTCAGAGCGAGGGAGAGACCAATTTGCAATAACCTTGTCTGAGCGGTGCGTATCATACAATCCCATCCACCGTGTCCATGTCCCTGCAGCAATAATAGAGCTCCCATTACCATCCACAGGCGAGGAAGCGAGAGCAGCGACAGTGCCCTTCATACCAACTCCATTTCCCTTCCGTATATGACGTCTAGAAGGGATGGTGGGTATAGTAAGTATCGGACCATCTGATCCTGGTCGAGTCATGTCAAAGTAATCAAGCCGGTTCGTTGAGCCGACGAGGAAATGCGTCCCGGGTGAATCCCAGAGGATAGATGAGGGCGTGATATACTCTTCTGTTTCAAAACGTATTAATTTATACGAAGCAAGTGGGGCAGAACGCGACGCGAGGCCATCATCGTCTGGAGGGAAGAGATGGTAGAGCTGAATAGGATGATCACGACATCCTACGAGGACTGTTTGCGAGGTTGGCTCAGCTAGAGAGTAGAAGGGCGCCGGGATGATCGTTTGAGAGGGCTCAGGGAGTGATATTGAGGATTGAGACTCGAGCTGTCGCGGGCGTGAAGCTGATGGGTCGAGAAGATCTTCAGGGAGGACAAAGGTGGATATGGAGTTGATGGCAGATGATACGATGAGTGATGTTCCATCGGCAGTCCATTGTGCAGATGTATAGTAATTTTGGTTGTTTATGTCATTATCAGGCTGAATGATTTGATTTTCAGCGATGAGGTTTAATGATGGTGCTTTCTGCTGCTGATCACAGTCCCTGTCCTGATCCTGCAGATCATTCGGCTGCAACTCTGAGTGTGAGGGTGCTGGTTCAATTGCCGATTCAGGACCATCCATGTCCATGGTGTAAGTTGAGTTGAAAGTTGCGAGATGGCGATGGACAAGAAAATGAGGTACAAGAGTGGAGACCTTCACCTAAGGTTGTTTGACTGTCACTTACACGCTTATCATGATCCTGGCCAAGCTCTAATCTTCAGATATGTAACATCCAAGGATCCTTTTCAGTTGGACAATTTAAGGGTCCTGTGACATTTGCTCTATTGAAACAGATTCCGAAGGACCTCTCACTGTAGATCAAACAGCTGAGGCCATCGTCGACTGTCTCATATATCCTCATAGCAACGTCATATGGTTTGGCGCCAAGCCCCCCGGTAGACAAAGGATCTCCTCAGCGGCCTCCGACAAATCCAATGGCCGTACTGTACTCCCTAACTCCGTACGTTGGCCTAGTTAGTTCTCTTCTGCAGGGTCCAGCGGGTGACTACACGAAAAGGGCAGCTCGAGATCGCCGTTTTCCGTCTTGGCAGTTATTGCGAGAAGTTGAAAAGAGGCGCTGATTACAGGTATATTTCAGGAGATACCTATCGCTGTGTCCCAGTTTCCGGGTCACTATAATTTTAGGTTCTCAGCCCGGGTCAGGTCAGGTACTGCCGAAGCAGAGAAACACGCGAGGTGTGAAAAGCTATCAAGCCGAAGTGTATTCCCCTCTATTCGTCGCTGTAGTTGGACAAGTTTAGCACTAAGTTACAGTGGGAGATGGATCACCACTTGAAATCTTGGATGTTGCACCCCTAGTGAGGTACCTCTACTATTGGAACATGGAATTCAGGGCAGGTGCTCGAAGGTTTTCTTTTAGAGCCACCCGCTTTTCCTTTAGCTTTTAGGTAAGGAAGACAGGAAGGAACAGTCTCATATTCAGCTTGAGGTGGTCGTCATTTGATTACATTAATTAATTCTCCGACTTCCTTCCTTCCTTCCTTCCTTCCTTCCTTCCTTCCTTTTCTCCCTACCTCTCTTTTCTTCTTCCTTCATCTTATCTCAGCCCAATCCAAAAAAGACTTCTCCCTTTTGGACTTCAACATACCAAAAGATAAACATCCTCTTTGAAACTTTCTCTTCTCTTCTGTCTCACCAATCATGATCTCCTAGTTCAGCTGGCCAAAACAGGCAATTCACATCCTTGTATCGTCGACTATCGGTCAGTGCCGACTCGCTCTCGCTTTTCCACTCCAGATCCAGCTCCAGCTGCGCTACGCTCTCTTGAGTCTCTTCTACAACGCTGCCCCTCCCCGCGAAACACAGCCAGCCTCGCCTAGACAAGACACTGACTAAAATAACCCATCATACGTCACTCCCCAGCAACGCAAGGTGCCCGACCTTCTATCATTTCTCTCCACACGAGCCCGTGCCCAATACCAGTCCAAAGCTAAGCTGGGCAAACCTCTTTGACAAGAGACGACTGGACCCTGGCTTTCCTTCGTCTGATCTCGTGATTACTTGTGATCATTTTCTCTTTTGTGCCTGCCAGGCTTCTCGCGAGCTTCACTCTCACCTCCTCGCGACACCTGCTGGGACGAATCCTCAATCGTCCTCTCCCGAAGTAGCGCGGCCGTGTTATTATACCTTCGCGCACTTCACCTTATATCCGCCATGGACGTTTTTGCCCCAAAAGACGACCAATGCGACCGGCTCAAGACGCCCTCGTATCTTGAGCTTGTCGTTTCTATGTATGGCTGCGCAACCCCTCTCTAAATTTGATGGCGTGTGTCCTTGTTATTAACCTTGATGTTGTAGCGTCCTCTTACTCGGCATTCTCGTGTCCTACCTCCCTCAGCATTATCGCATTATCTCCCGAGGCACCTCCGAAGGTATCTCACCTTACTTTGTATTGCTTGGAACCACTTCCGCTACTGCCGGTTTCGCCAATATCCTTACTGTCCCACCGTCTCGTGCTGCCATAGGATGCTGCAAAGAGCTCGGTAGATTCGAGTGCGTCGCCGGTCTGCTCGGCGTTGCCCAGCTAGGCGCTCAATGGGTCTGCTTCAGCCTCATGTTAGCCTCCACACCCAGCTCGATCTGTTTTCTCCACTAACATTTGACCAGTCTTGTCCTATTCCTCATCTTCTTCAGATACAGAGAAGCCAATGTTCCACCAGAGGATCTTCGTGGCGATGCACCCAGATGGCAGACCGCTGTCATGGTTGGACTACTCTGTGTCCTTCACGGCCTCATTGTGGTTATCCTGACGGGCGTCTTTTTTATTGCTCTGCCCGATCATCTCGTTTTCTGGGCAAACTTTTTGGGAATCATGGCCACAGTCCTGGCCGCTATCCAATACGTGCCTCAGATCTGGATGACATACCATTTGAAACATGTTGGCAGTCTGAGCATCCCCATGATGTGCATCCAGACGCCCGGTGGCTTCTTATTCGCAGGAAGCCTTTTTGCCCGCCTGGGCTGGGAAGGATGGAGCACATGGTTCATCTACTTGATCACTGCATCTATGCAGGGAGCAGTCCTATTCATGGGTGTTTATTACGAATACATGGCGCGGCAGCATGGCGGTCATGCCAACGGCCACATCGACAGCGCACCACACTCACCAGTGCAGTACTCGAGCGCGCCCCGAAGGCCCCCGCCAGGCAGCAGGACCTATTCTGAGGGTTGGGAGCGTGGTCTTCCAGGACCTTTCACCGGTCACCCGGAGAGATACGCCGAAACGGAGGAGGACCTGCACGATATCCAAGAGAGAGAAGAGCGTGCTATCGAGCGGGAGAGCCAACCGTTGTTAAAACCTGGCGGTATTGGCAACCCTCATAGGACATACGACGCCACCGCCGAACACTGAGGAATTCACCTCTCTTACCTTGCCTTAAAGTTACAAGACGAGTTCAGGGTTGACAGCGAGCATGTGATATACCATAATTATTTGAGGTATTTTATTGGTATTTAGTGATTACCTAGGTTTGCATACTTCTTTAGAAATGTACATTTTCTTCTTCTTCTCCCGAGCCGTCCGAGTTTGACTCACTGAAGATATGTGTGGGGGCCTTGATGACTCGAAGTCAGCCAGGCCAAGATCAAGAGAATGCTTGTCGACAGCATTCCTTGTCTCCCTAGGTACGCGAGATAAAGAGTAATATCAGATACCGCGCCAGCTGACTCGGGAGGAAATTGTGTTGCTCCAAGTCAATGCTGAGATATTGCATTCTACCAATGAAGCCTTGAGTAGCGGTCATTCACAGCATCATCAGCTTCTCATGACAGAATAGAAGAAGCCTGATGCCTGGGCCCTATCATGGCCCTAAATGACCCCCGCTTCCGCGGGTGACGGGTGACTCGCATCGCCTGCAAATGCGGAATTGGGTGTCTCTGGCTTGCCCCCTGTGGGATGCGGTCGAGATATGATTGGTTGATTTTGTCTAATCAAGTTGAATGAATCACCGCATGTCATTCAATGAGGTATGAGACAGGAGGGGGAGGGTCTAGAGGTGCCCTGTAGCATCCAATCCAATGCCGTCGATCAATTAAACCACCATCTCCATCGTTTCTGTCCTTTCTCCATTGCCGGAGCCATCTCTACCTCCTTCTTCCATCTCAAGACCTAGAACCTAGAGATTCTTTCTTTCTCCCTGTCAGACCTAGAGTCTTTGTCTCAAGATATCGTCGTGAGTTTCAATCACTCTCATCTTTAAATCTCATCTTTATTCTACTCCATCGTCAGCGACCACCCCGCGAGTCTTATCATCATGGCTATCTACAGCTCCGTACCGCCACCCGAACAACAGTCGGCCTCGAATACTCCTACTCCCGCGGCGACAAACCCTCCGCTGGAGGCTTTACAAGTACATTCGTCTCCTACACCAGTCAAGAATGGCAGCATTGATATTGATGCTTGGACTGTTTCGGCTCTTCAATCTCTTAGCGTTTCCCCCATCGCGCGTGGAACCGGCACTCCTCTTGCGATCCCTCTAGACGAGGCTGTCAAAGCCGACTCCAATTCTCCCGGGCGTAATGTCAATTTCAACGAAGATGAGGCCCCGATATCGACCCTGAGACGACCACCTTCGAGGAGGGATAGCCAGCGAAAGCGGGATATGGTTCTGAAGGGCAAGGAGGGTAGTCGCCAGCGGCGTCGCTGGGAGAATGGTATGGCTTTATCATTGATAAGGAAGCACTCCGAACTCGGATCTGCTTCCTTTTGCGCAGCAGCATACTGATCGTTGGCCTCGCTGTGTTAGACCGCTTGATGGGCGTTCCAAACGCTCAACCGCCTCTGCCTTCCGATTACGAAGTCCATCCTACTCATCCGATCCACCGAGTGCCTTACCAGCTTGCCCAGTTCTGGGACCGTGGCGTGCGCAAACAGGTTGAGGATAAGACGGCCCGTCTCCTTGCTGAACGCAAGAAACAGCAACTCAAGGCAGGCAGCGCCACGGGTCTCGGAGCTGGTGAGGTTCCTCGCGATCTCCGCGAAGCCACTAAGCGCAGTCCCGTTGTGCGCACCTGGGTGCGGTCGCTGGAAGAGCCTGTGCGACAATATCTCGCTAATCAGCAGGCTATGACCACAACGCCAGCTGTCACTGCTGATGACGATGCTGATAGTGCAGCTGAGCAGATGGACTCCGATGATGAAGAGATTGTGTTCGTCGGTAGGAACGGCGCCATGAGGGAGCTCAGAGAGAAGAAGGCAACATGGAAGCATGCGCATCGTGAAGTGTCACAGGAGACGGTCGACTCGGGTATGCTATTTGACTCGTTCGGCACCGATGAAAGCGCCGCCTTCAAGTGAGTATCGACATCGAGGGTGCAGTGCAACTACTAACAACTTTTAGGCGCTGGCTCACACATACCATCTCGGACTATTACGGCATCCAATCTCGCTCCGTCAATCTCTCAAATCCTACGCGTCGAGTCGTCTATGTTGGTCTCAAGACCTCACAGGGCGCCTTGCCTTTACGAAAGTTACCGCGGCCAATGTGGGAGGTCTGTTGAACGATTTTGAACTTTTGGGGGGTATCTGACCCAACCTGAATAGTGTTTGAGATGCATGAATAGACGTACAAGCGTAGACGGTAAGCATGGGTATGTATGTAGGGCAATAGAAGCGATCTCACTGAGCTCGGTGGGCATAAGTCTGTTGTGCTGCGATGTGATATTGCTTGAAGCTGCTCATTGTGATCTGTAACACGCCCTTCCCTGCGTACTCGAGTGCATCTCTAGTTACCTGGTCATTGATCCACAAGTCGGGGACTCAAAGTTCTCACAGGTAGGTCTAAATGTAGGTGACCCATCGTAAAGTACAGAAACATTGTGCTCCAGTTACTCCGTACATTTTATGTGGTGGCTGACTACACCCACTCTCGGTCCAAGATTCTCGAAACATTGCTTAGTATTCTCCTGCCTCCCATGATTTGACCATATTTGGAAACTCGTTCTTCTGCCCTCATACTTAAAAAGTTCGCAAGTCCGCCTTGACCGTATTCAGATACTAGCAGACCTGCTATTATTTGTGCTGCACTGATATTGAGACCAGCACGGCGCAGAAATAACTCCCATGCACCATCACGAAAGTCAAGAAAAGACCGAAACTGATGAGCTGATGAAGAATAGTGGGACATTATGGACAAAGCCCATTTAGAAAGTGTTTCATCGCAGCCAGAAACCAGATGTGTTGATATGCCTGCTCGAAGACTTGTTGTGAAACGTACGAAGTCAGCATACCCGGAGATATCAGAGGGTGTTGGTGACCCGACATATTCTCCCAACGGATTCGATTCTGATACCAATATAAATAAAGATTCGTATTTCTCACTTACTTGTTTGACTCTTTCACGAAATGGTATGAGAGCACTGGATCCAGGAAGAGGTTTCTGCTTCACTTTCAGTATCGTAGTTAATATGAGGCCGGCACCAGGGCTCATGGATATATCAGCCTCAAACGCCAAAGACGAAATGATTTCCCTTCTTTGAGCCGATCCAGGAGACCAGGAAACTGTGTTGTACTGTGAGAAGTCTCGGTCGATGAGCTCAGCTTGTGGCCAGACTTTCTCCAGGTAGGAGAGAGTGCTGCGATTCAAGTCCAACGAGACTATGTAACGACAAGTCTCCTGAGGAATCTCGAGATTTGGAACCGGAGCGTCTTGCAGCTCGCTCTGGGCCTCTTCTTGGATAACGGGTAGTATTGTAGGATCAGCCATGAATGGCATGGCCCTTAGGGCTGCCGAACTTCGAGAGGAGCTACTGCCTTTCTTCAGCCTTTTCGGTTGTCGAAGCTGCATGAAACTAGACAACAAGCTGCTGGACGCACTCGGGTCAGTGGCTTCCAGCAATAGATTCTCCCTCTCGCAAACATGCTTATTTCCTGTTCCCTGTCGTAACGAACCTATTAATTCCTTCAAGGACGGCGCAACATGAGGCTTCTGAGATTGAGAAGTAGCCGTCGAGCTGTCCTGATTCTGGTGATAAATTGATGGTGACGACACCACAACTGAGGCAACTTCTTGTTCAATCTCTTCATCATTCAGAATATGGAGCACCATTGGTAAGTTTCGACAAACGATGTAGTCGTGACTGCATAGTCGGGGAGGCCTTAGGGTAAGCAATTCTCTCGCCACAGGTCCCAACTGAATAGATGCCTCGGTCAATGAAACTTTGCCACTCTCATGAGGGATTGGCGTCCATTTAAGTGATGCTTCGAGACGACTTAGGTCCTTGTAGCAGGTCAAATGAAAGGCCTTGGAGAAAAATTGTTGTAGCCATTCAAAATGATCCTGCGAAGCGGACAAATGTAACATCCATTCAGGATCAGGTGTCTGAAAATCGAGTGCTGGTACCTGCAATCGTAATAAAGCGTCTTCTGAGTTCAACCGTTCTTGTTCCAATCGCCGATTTGCCTGGTGGTGTTTCTCATCTAATATAGACTGCAATGCTTCTTCGAAATATCCCCCATCATCAGCTGAAGATTGGGGTGCTTCCTCATAACGCAGGAGATGAGGTGCCAAAGTTTCTGCAAAATTACCCCGAGCTGGACTGGTAGCAGTGCTAGATGGCAACATAGGTACGTCTAACCTGAGAGCTGAATGGTTCTTTGCTGTATTAGACAAGAAAGCCGCCTTAGCCGTCGGAGGAGAGCTGGGCATAGTTGAAGGTGCAAGAGGCTCAGAGTCCACAAAGCCATGTTGCATATTCCAACCTAAGTCCTCAACTGCAGGATTGGATGGACTGCTTGGTTCTGAGGTCAGATCGATCATCATATGTTCTGTGCTTGGAAGAAATGGTTCGCCCAAGTCAGAGGCAGGGGAAAGCGGAGGAGACACCGGCTCTAAGTTTGAACGGTAATGCTAACGAAATCAGAACAAATCCCGAGCTTTCCCACCCTGACTCACTTTATCCAGAGAGAATATCTGTTTGATTTGGTCTGGCGTGCAAGCCTGATTTGGTGTCTGTTGTGTATAGAACGAAGCGTGGTCAGATTCCGTAAATGTAGGCTCATCACCCTCTAATTCACGTAAGGCTAATGTTTTCCATCGTGAGACGGTGGATGGAAAGCCAAGGCCTTCATCTTTCTCAGCACTGACATAGGTCAATGGGATCCATTCGGTCAGGATGTTGCAAGAGCTTGCAATCTGGATATCTTGTAGATATTGTGACAGTTCTGTTTGCAGATCATGTCCTGTATACATGCTTTCCGAGGGGAGTCGAAGGCCTTTTGTTTGGCCTAGAAATCTGAATACAGAAGAAGCAGGGACCTTGGGGTCTATAGGGATGTCGTAGCTTTCCTCTTCGAGAAACGGCTCTAATGCGATCTTCGTGCGAGGCAAAGGTGCTGCAGTTAGTCCAGGCTGATCAACTAGCCCATTCTCTTTTGCCGGTTCCGCAGTTTCTCGTAGCTGTCTGACAAGATCTCGAAATCGATATGGGGCGCCTTGATGATTATGGAAACATTGATTCTTAATAGCGTAATCGACGACTTCTCGACTTCTGGCAGTTGAGGCTGTAGTTGAACTCATGCTGAGAAGTAAGGCACATCAGGTAGATAACTTAGTAGTAAGGACTTAAGATGTCATAAAGAGAGACTTCAAGTTGGATTTCACATGGTGAATCGACTCTGAGTACCTTATCAGATATTAGGTAAGGTACCTTATGCGAATTGGTGTATTCCCTTGACTCCTTCCTCCAAAGTCTGATGTTCATGTTTATTGTGGACACCTAGGCAAGGGCTGAGTGCAGAAGGTGCGATGGAAGACGAGAAGGGTTGCTTCAGTGGCAGCGCACGCCTCATCACTGACTGATCCTCAGACTATGCTGCAATGATCTAGTAAGAGTTCTTGAGTATGACTTTTATGGTATAAACTATTTCTTCTAGGTAAAGATGTTAAGCTTGTAATTAGAGGGCTGACATAGTGTCTCTGACCCAAGGCAGCAAGAAAGCTTCAGAGCTTAAATTAGTTAGGTTGTCGAAAACCCTCATGCTAGAGACCTTTCAAGCCTATACTTAACTTACCTTACTCAAGTCTTTGTGTCATGGAGTTGGGATCATGTTTCTTTTCTCCCCTCACCTCCAGCTGCTTCTTACATGGGGTGTAAGTGTTTATGCCCCCACTAAACGGCATACTCCGTACATGCATCTCAAATCCATTTTAGGAGCCTAGGAACTTAACGAACCCCACCGGACCGCTGTAATCCGCACTAACTCCGGGGGCTAGTGACGCACCTGGTCCCGGAGACAAGCAGTTAGTTGCATTGGAGAGCTTTTGAACCTCGACAGTTCTCGTCGAGGGGCAAACACCGTTACCTTGCTTCTCCTCTACATCCAACGCTTGCGACCCCTTTAACGAGCAAGACAATATGGCATATGTCGCACCTATCCATCGCGCTACAAGCATACGCCATGCCCTACGGGCGAACGTGCTCTCCCCTGATATAGATGACTTGGTTGTGGCGTAAGAGCTCCAACGCCTTCGATGACGCCTCGAGCAGATGCTGATTGAGGCTTCACAGGAAGGCGAACCGACTCGAAATATGGCGCCTCACAGAGGAGGGCCTCGTGTGCCTACAGACGAAACTCATCCACGGCTCAATAGCGATGCTGCAATGTTTACGACCCAAAGGTTCAGAGACCGATCTATTGTTTATCGGCACCGATAGACTGCATTACTTCAACCTGGTGTGGAACCCGTTAACAAAGCAACTGGAGACCATCGAGCGCGTTATCGAAGACCTGGCAGAGCCATATATGCGACATTCGTCAAGTCAGAATAAATGCATTGTCGATCCGACCGGACGATTCCTAGCCATGCATCTTTGGGAGGGAGTATTGAATGTTTTCAAACTCCCCATACGCAAGGGCTCTACCAACAAGCTGGAACGACTCGACCAGGTTAGACTCACAGAACTTTTCATGAAGGCAAGCACTTTCATCCACAGCCGGACCGGTCACCCGACCATTGCCTTTTTATACAAGACACAGTTGGAGCAGGAAGAAGCCCGATTGGTCATATATAGGTTAACTCACGATGACAAAGGGAACACCGTTTCCAAGTTCGACCCCCATAAAGACAGAGAGCTCGACGTTGTCATTCCTGACCCGTACGCCTCAATGCTCATTCCTGTTCCGTTAGACGAGGAAAAGCGTTACCATGTGCGCAACACCGAAGGAGCAAAGGCACATTTAGGTGGCATCTTAGTCATTGGAGAGACTCTTCTTACATATTTTGATGGCCTGACACACAGAAGTGTATCTTCGGTTCTTCAGGATCCGAGAATATTTGTTTCTTGGGCTGAGTACGATGGTACACATTACTTGTTGGCTGATGACTATGGACGACTGGATCTGTTGACGATTGAGACAAACCTCGAAACCACCGGCGTTGTTGTGACCGGCATGACACTCGAGCCTCTCAAGATCGGTCGCTCACCAGCCATCACATCCAGAGCGTCCAATCTGGTTTATCTTGGGGATAACACCTTATTTGTGGCTTCACACCACGGTGACTCGCAGCTTTATCAGATCGACGTGGAAAGCGCCACTGTCACGCTGGTCCAGTCCTTCTCAAATAATGCGCCCATTCTTGATTTTTCCATCATGGATATGGGCAACCGAGAAGGCGACGCTCAAGCTGGCAATGCCTTTTCGTCTGGTCAGTCAAGAATAGTCGCAGGCTGTGGTGCCTACCGCGATGGGAGCCTTCGAAGTATTCGAAGCGGTGTCGGTCTTGAAGATAGAGGTGTTCTGGACGAGCTGGAGGGGACCAGGGGTCTCTTTACACTTCGTTCATACGGGTCTGACCTGGTAGATACCCTGGTTGTCTCAGCAATCACCGAGACAAGAGTTCTCAGTTTCGACCGTGAAGGCGGAATTGAAGAGATATACTCTTTCCAGGGCATGTCACTCGACACCGAGACCCTTTTGGCTTCAAATCTTCCCAACGGACAGTTGCTCCAGATCACTCCTCACTCAGTCGTCTTACTTGATCCCGAAAGTGGCACGGCAACCAATAAATGGGACGTTCCAAGCGGCAAGTCGATCACAAGAGCGTCAGCAAACAGCAAGTGGGCATTGCTTTCAGTTGATGGAACATCCCTTGTCTCATTAAATCTCTTGCAGAACCTGGCTGTTAACATTCAACAAAGCCAAAACCACTCAGACTCACAAGCTGATCAAATATCATGCATACATGCTGCCCAGGATCCACCAGATCTCGGTGTAGTCGGCTGGTGGTCTTCTGGACAGATATCGTTGATAGATATGGCTTCCTTGAAGCCACTCCATGGAGAGTCCATGAGGCAAACTGAGGATAGTGCGACAGTCCCCAGAGATATTGCACTCGTCCAACTACATCCGCCTGAGATATCGGGGCCTACACTTTTGGTCGCAATGGAAGACGGCAATGTGGTTACGTTCAATGTATCTACCAAGGGCTTCGCTGTCTCTGGTCGGAAAAGCGTGACTTTGGGCAGTAACCCAGCTCGACTACATATACTCCCGCAACAGGATGGGACATCGAACGTCTTTGTGACGACTGAGCATGCCAGTCTCATCTATGGCGCCGAAGGACGGATCATATTCTCTGCCACAACCGCCGACGATGCCACCTTTGTTGCACCATTTGATTCCCATGCCTTCCCAGATTCCGTGATTCTGTCTACAGACCAGCATATTCGAATCTGTCATGTTGATAAGGAGAGACTTACACACGTGAAGGCTCTCCCTGTCAACGAAACTGTCAGACGAGTAGCCTACTCCCCAGGACTGAAAGCCTTTGGTCTAGGCTCCATCAAGAAGGAGTTAGTCGGCAACGAAGAGGTTGTGTCGAGCTCATTTAGGCTTGTTGATGAGATTGTATTCAAGGAGCTCGGTTCGCCTTTCCCATTGAATGCTTCAAGCAGCCTCGAGATTGTCGAATGTGTCATTAGGACTGAGCTCCCCGATGTTGGCGGCAACCATGTGGAGAGATTTGTTGTTGGCACAAGCTTCATCAGCGATGGGGTGGAAGACCCAAACGGTACTGGCGGCCGTATCCTGGTCCTCGGAGTTGACTCAAATCGTCAGGTGTACCAGATTGTCTCCCACAATTTGAAAGGCCCTTGCCGCTGTTTAGGCATGGTTGATGACAACATCATTGCTGGACTGTCCAAGACAGTTGTGGCCTACAGTTTCCTGCAAGAGACAAGCAGTTTCGGTTCACTCCAGAAGCTCGCTGTTTATCGCCCGGCGGCCTTGCCTCTGGATCTTGACGTATCCGGCAACATGATTGGCGTGGTTGATCTGATGCAGTCACTATCTTTGGTTGAGTTCATCCCTGCGCAAGATGGCAACAAGGCCAAGTTACAGGAACGGGCACGTCACTTCGAGCCTCTATGGGCCACCTCGGTCTGTCATATTGAAGGAGAGAGGTGGCTGGAGGCTGATTCAAAGGGCAATCTCGTTGTCCTGCAACGAAACGTGGATGCGCCGACAGAGCAAGACCGAATGCGCCTGGAGATTACGAGCGAAATGAATATTGGCGAACAGATCAACCGGATTCGAAAACTCAATGTCCCAATGGCGGAGAACGGAATTATCCATCCACGAGCCTTCCTCGCCTCGGTAAGCACACACTGCAGTAGAACATGAGACATAAGCTAATAGGAAATAGGCCGAGGGCTCGTTGTATCTTTACGGTGATATTGCACCACAGTACCAGGACCTGCTTATGACGTTCCAGTCAAAGATGGAAGAGTACATTCATGTACCAGGAAGCGTCGAATTTAAGCTATGGCGTTCCTTCCGTAATGAAAACCGGGAGAGCGAGGGACCTTTCCGATTTATAGACGGGGAGATGGTTGAGAGATTCTTGGATATGGATGAAGGAAAGCAAGAGCTTGTTTGCGAAGGTCTCGGACCAAGTATCGAGGATATGCGCAACTTGATTGAGGAGTTGAGAAGAATGCATTGAGATGGTTCTCATAGATTAATGAGTTATGTTGCCCTGGCTCTCACTGGGTTGTCTTTACATGGATGTTATGTTGTTGGTTGATAGATATTCAGGACGAATGGGTCAAAGATGATTGGTCAGAAGCCATGAAGTCATAGAGATATTGATATGAGTCCATTGAGTCGTGACTGGTGTGCATGAGGTACTTGGAGAGACTGAGCCGAGTGTACATCGAACTTGTTCTCTATTCGAGAGTATTTTTGCGTCACAATGACTAATTCTCCATCTTCGTAGTCATTATCAAGGTGAAAGCTGGAGAGACAACGAGCACCCAGGTGCCCGGGATAGACCGGAAACCCCACCCGAAAGTGACCGGACCAATGGCGAGGCTTCAATTTCCGAGCTCAACTTGATCTGGCAGCCTGAGGCCACATTGTGCAGCCAAAACTTTCGGCAAAGCATCATCAGCCGATTACCACCAAGGAAAAGACCTCAAACCTTCCCTTCGACGACCTCACCCTCGCAACCGCCACACCCCACGATCCCTCACGATGGCGACCCTAGCGACCGCTTCTCGTCTCTGCTTGCGCACGGCTGCAAAGCCCGCCGTCCCTGCTGTGCGCGCCCTCAGCACCACCGCCGTTCGAACCGACAGCGCGTCCGCCTCCGGATACTCCAGCCCTTTCAAGTTCCAAGGTGAGAGCAAGGGTGCTCAGATTCCCAACTTTGGGAAATACGTCTCCTCCGGCGGCGAGACGAAGAACAAGCTCTACTCGTACTTCATGGTCGGTGCTCTCGGTGCCGTCAGTGCTGCTGGAGCCAAGAGCACAGTTCAGGGTGGGTTGAAATCCGGTTCTAGGTCCGGTGTCTTGCCATTGGGTTGCAATTGGTGTTGTACCTTGTTGGCATGATGTCCGGGATGGTCAATTGATGGTTACTGACGATGGAATGACAGAGTTCCTGGTCAACATGTCTGCTTCCGCCGACGTTCTGGCCATGGCCAAGGTTGAGGTTGATCTGAGCTCTATCCCCGAGGGCAAGAACGTGAGTCGGGATATGGTCTAGCAAAAACGACGCAACATTGCTGAACGGTTCTTCAGGTTATCATCAAGTGGCGAGGCAAGCCCGTTTTCATCCGACACCGAACCCAAGACGAGATCGACCAGGCAAACAAGGTCAACATCTCTGCTCTTCGTGATCCCGAGGAGGACAGCGCCCGTGTCAAGAACCCCGAGTGGCTTATCATGTTGGGTATGTGATTTGGTGAACTGGTACAGCATCCCAACCTATATATTAACGAATCCTCAGGTGTCTGCACCCACTTGGGTTGTGTCCCCATTGGCGAGGCCGGTGACTACGGCGGTTGGTTCTGCCCTTGCCACGGTTCTCACTACGATATCTCCGGCCGAATAAGGAAGGGTCCTGCCCCTCTCAACCTCGAGATTCCCGAGTACGATTTCCCCGAGGATGGCAAGCTGGTCGTCGGTTAAGCGGACCATGTAAGAGTATATCTTTTATAACGGAGAAACGAAGGAAAGGAGAGATGAGAGTGGGAGCGCATTAGACTGGCGGGCGGACCACAACACACAACACTCGACGCATGCCCATACCGAGGCCCCTGGGTGGGCGCAAGTTTGCTGTTTCTTAGACGTGGCCTTTCTGTCCATTTGTATAAAAATAAAACGTCCTAGGAAAAACCTCAGTCAGCAGGCTCAAAGAGAGGGGTTGAGGAGAAGACAAGAGCGGGAGAATGAGTGCAAGATGCATCTCGTGTACGAGGTGTTGTACTAATTGATTTTCATTGTCTTTATTTTGAGGTTATATAATCATGTGAAGTGTCAGAGAAGCCCTCATACCTACTCAAATCCAGGCTGTATATTTTGAAACCAACATCTAGCGACCTCAAGGTCGCGTATCTGACGTTACTTGAAGAGGCTCATCAGCCCTGTCAAATCGAGAATTATAGCTAATGACTGTAACTTTACTTACATAACCTGGCAGAGTACAAAGTCGTTGATAAATCAAGAATGGAGTTGTACATGGCAGGACAAACTATAATCACTTTTATCTAGTTAAATATATGCCAGTGCATGTATATGCACCCTGTACCATAACGATGCCTGGTATCACACAATAATGAGTTAAAACATTCAGTCATGAACGGACACCCAAGCTTTTGATTCTATACCTGACAATCCGAACTCATTACATTTCATCTTAATGGCCATGTCCATCATCCTCCCTCTGCTCAGGGTCCAACTTGATCAGGGTATCGATACGCATGATGCTGATGCAGGCCTCAACGGCACTCTTGAGCTGTCGGACCTTACTGAGACTGGGCTCAAGCACACCCATCTTAATCTCATCAACAACCTTGCCCTTTGCGAGGTCAAGGCCGTAGTTCTTATAACCCTTCTTCTTGGCAATGGTCTTCTCATCCTCGCTACCGTCACCCTCAGCGATGCGCTGTGACAGAGCGTGCCTTGATCGAAGCTGGGCAGTGAGCTCTGCAGCATCCTTGGCAGCGTTAACAGCCAGTGTCTTGGGAATAACAAGAAGAGACTGAGCAAACTCGCCGATGGCAAGTTGTTCTCGGGAGCCGACGGTACCGGCGAACTCCTCGAGGTAGATGTGGAGGGCGGTCTCAACAGCACCACCACCGGGAACGATGCTGCCACTCTCGAGAGTTCGCTTGACAGCGCACAGTGAGTCGTGGACTGATCGCTCCATCTCGTCGAGGGTAAAGTCGTTTGGGCCACGGAGAATGCATGAAGCAGAGGAGTGGGCCTTGGTTCCCTTGACCAGAATGCACTCATCATCGGAAATGCGCTCCTGGACAACCTCCTCGGCATAACCCAGATAGGAGGGTTCGAACTTCTCGTCACCGTTAAGGTCAGAGAGTGTGCTGAGCATGGTGGCACCGGTTGCTCGGGCAATTCGTCGAAGATCCTCCTTCTTACATCTTCGCACACCCATGGCACCCTTCTCAACAAAAGTCTTGAGCACCAGATCATCAATACCCTTTGTTGTGAGAATGACGTTGGCGCCAGCCTTAAGGATCATCTCCACTCGGTCGAGGATCATGCCGGACTCACGGGCTCGTATCTGCTCAAGCTGTTGAGGGTCGTCGACGGTGATCTGAACACCAAGCTTCATGCGCTCCTTTTGCAAGTTCATGTCCAAAACAGCAATCTTGGCATCCTGGATCCGTGTAGGCATGGCTTGCGAGGCGACAGTGCAGTTCAGGGCATATCCCTTTACCAGGACAGACTCGAGTGTGCTCTTTCCGTGGGCCTTGAGGATGTTGACAGCCTTGACAGGGTACTTTGTCTCGTTTCGGTTGTTTGTAGACTTGACAGCCTGCATGGCATCTACGACCATGTCGGCGAAGAAATCCGAGTCGGCTCCAATGATCTTGCTGGACATGGAGGTCTTGGCAATGCTAAGGAGGGAATCACGACCGAGGTCGTCAACCTTGATGCTGACATTCTCGTTGAGGTACTTGATAGCCTCTCGCAGGGCAAGTCGGTATCCTGTAATGATAGTGGTAGGGTGTATCCGGTTCTTCATGAGTTCGTTTCCGCGACGTAGCAACTCGGCAGCGATCAGAACGACAGAGGTGGTACCGTCACCGACTTCCTTATCTTGTTGTTGCGCAAGGTCGACGAGAATCTTGCCGGCAGGGTGCTCGACATCGAGGAGGCTGAGAATGGTGGCACCGTCGTTGGTAACAGTAACATCCTAGTATAAAGTGTGAGATATAGTCGAGCGCGGAGCGAGGAGGAGGGCTAGGTTGCATACACCGATATCGTCCACCATCATCTTGTCGAGGCCGCTGGGACCGAAAGAACTCTTGACAACATTTGCGATTGCCTGTGTAGCGAGAACTGAAGGTCCGTTAGCATGTTGTCCGTATTTGAAATCCAATATCAAAGGCTCATGTCTC
Organism: Fusarium verticillioides 7600; assembly: GCF_000149555.1. NCBI lineage: Eukaryota > Fungi > Ascomycota > Sordariomycetes > Hypocreales > Nectriaceae > Fusarium > Fusarium verticillioides. The sequence continues at coordinate 1,228,113 of NC_031676.1, read as the reverse complement.
CCCCCACTTCCCCCTAACATGTAGCAAAAGGCGGGACAAGATAAAGACAGACAGACATACCATTCTGGTCTCTAATATCAGAACCCGAGATCTTCTGGCCACCCAAGAAAAGGGTGCCATTTCTGGGCTGCTCGAACATGGAAGCCATAGTTGCAGCTATTAGTAACGTTGACGGTGAAAGGCGGCTTCGTCAACGTGGGGATGGAGTCAGGAAATTCTACCAGCAGGCTACCGTACGCAGACAGAACCTGAGCTGTGAAGCTCCAGTGCCCCTCGACTGGACTTTTTTGTCGGAGGCTGGCGTTATTCCGGCGCCGACTGAAAATGGATGGGTGCCATGGAGGCTGCCAGCTGCCCTGGACTGCCGCTGTGTGCTGGTTACAGGGCCTCAATCGGATACCCACCCGAAGCCCAGGGCACTTGACAGAAGGTGCACGGACCCCAGAAACCCCAAAACTAACCCCTGCCGCGTTATCGGACTTCCCTGCAGCTGAGCGACCGCTGTTTCAATTGGCTGATAGGGCATTGGGCCTGAATTTTGGGCTAGATTTCTAGCGGTGCCGCCGTGAGAGACTGAGAGTCGAGAGTCAAAGCCCGGGCGGGAAGGAGGGACAACCGCACACCAACTGCACCTCGACTGCGGGGCACAAAGTCACGTCCGACGTTTACTTCGACTCACACCCCGAAGCCTTTCTTCTCCTTCTCCCCCCTCAACAGATAACGTCGCTCCTCTGCTTCTCGATTCTTTAAAGGCGCGCAAGCCACTGTTCGGTTGCCTTGAATCTACTTATCATCCTCTATTACTTTTCTGTCAATTACCTTTCGACCAACACGCGAATCTTACCAAAATGGAGGGCGCCGCCGAACAGTCCAAGAGCGCCTTGAAGAAGGCCGAGAAGCAGGCTCGTCTTGCTGCTGAGAAGGCTGCCAAGGCTGCCAAGCAGACCAATCTTCCCGTCGTCGGTGGAAAGAAGGCGGACGACATCATTGGAATTACAGTGTCCAAGGCCGAGAACTTCCCCCAATGGTACCAGGAGGTCGTCCTCAAGGCCGAGATGGTCGAGTACTACACCGAGATTTCGGGTTTCTTCGTTCTCCGACCTCTTGCCATGCACATCTGGAACGAGATCCGAAAATGGTTCCAGGCTCACATCGAGGAGATGGGCGTTGACGAGACCAACTTCCCCATGTTCCTGTCTTCCAAGTCTCTCGAGAAGGAGAAGGATCACGTCGAGGGCTTCGCCCCCGAGCTTGCTTGGGTCACCAAGGCGTAAGGATGCCCATACAAACCATGTTACTTTTACGAACCTCAATTGACAATCCTCCAGTGGTGACAAGGACCTCGAGGTTCCTGTTGCGGTCCGTCCTACCTCCGAAGCCGTCATGTACCCCTACTATTCCAAGTGGATTCGCAGCCACAGAGATCTCCCCTTCCGCCTCAACCAATGGAACTCTGTCGTTCGATGGGAGGCTAAGCAAACAACTCCTTTCCTCCGAACTCGTGAGTTCCTCTGGCAGGAGGGCCACACTGCTCACTTGACTGAGGAGCTTGCTGGTGCCGAGGTACTCGAGATTCTTGAGCTTTACGCTGGTGTTTACGAGAAGCTTCTGGCTGTCCCCGTCGTTCGAGGCCGAAAGACCGAGAATGAGAAGTTCGCCGGTGGTTATTACACCACCACTGTCGAGGGCTACATCCCTTCCAACGGCCGTGGCATCCAGGGCGCCACCTCTCACGCCCTTGGCCAGAACTTCAGTAAGATGTTCGACATCACTGTTGAGGACCCTGCCAACAAGGGCTCTCACATCCACGTCTGGCAGAACTCTTGGGGTCTCTCAACCCGCGTCATTGGTGTCATGGTCATGATCCACGGTGACGATAAGGGTCTGGTTCTTCCTCCCCGCGTTGCCAAGACTCAGGTTGTCATCGTCCCTGTTGGCATCACCAAGAAGACTACCCCTGAGGAGCGACAGAAGCACGAGGAGCAGGTTGAGGACATCCGAGCCAACCTGAAGAAGGCTGGCGTTCGTGTCACCTCTGATTGGCGAGAGGGTTACACTCCTGCCTGGAAGTTCAACGACTGGGAGCTCAAGGGTGTTCCTCTGCGTATCGAGTTCGGTCCCAAGGATGCTGCCAAGGGCGTTGTCAGCACCGCGCGACGTGACACCGGTGAGAAGGGAGAAATTGCCATCACCGATGTGGCCACCAAGATCCCTGAGCTTCTCGAGACCATCCAAGCCGACATGTACAGCAAGGCTGAGAAGTCTTTCCGAGAGCACCGACTCACTATTACCAAGTGGGAGGATGTTCTCCCCGCTCTCGACGACAAGAACGTTGTGCTCATCCCCTTCTGCGGTGCCCCCAAGTGTGAGGACCGCATCAAGGAGCTCACCACTCGCGAGGACCAGCCTGATGTCCCCGAGAACCAGAAGCTTGCCACTATGGGCATGAAGAGTCTGTGTGTTCCCTTTGAGCAGCCCGAGGGTATTGTCCCTGGGGAGACCAAGTGTCTCAACCCTGAGTGCCAGGTTAACGCCGACAAGTGGACCATGTTCGGACGAAGCTATTAAGGAGTTGAATGAAATTTTATAGTCAGGGAGCGGGAAGGCGTTGACCTGGCATGTTTATGATACACCAGTGCGATTGTTTATGACTTGATGTGATTGTGATTATATCATGAAAATGGGAAGGGGGCTGGTCACGGAATCAAACAGTTAGAAAAGAAGATAGATCGTAGCGAGGATATTTTATCGACATCTCGTTGGTCTAAATACGGCTTTCTATCGAGTTACTGCTTGCTTTTGTGCTGTTCGAGCCGGGATATATCAGTATTTAACACCAAGCAAACCTCTCGTTAGCAATCCAGTCAACTTCCTGATCAGAACCATTGAACCAGTTTAGACTGGCAATGTTGCTGTTTTCTCGGACGATGAATTTGGCACCAAGGGATTGGATGCCTTCTGTGACACTTCGCACCCGATCGTCGGGGTTCCAAACTTCAACCTTGGAGCATTTCCATTCCTTGGCTTCCTTCTGGACGAAACTTGCAATGGCGTGGATGCCTTTGGCAAGTGTCTCATCTGAGATACTCTCGTCTTCGATGACCAAGCGCAATACGCGAATGACATTCTTTTCGGGTTGGTCAAGCATGCCGTAGAAGCTGCAAGTCCAGAGAGCCCAGATCCTTGAGTTGGGGGCGTCAGATGGAGTGTATACGGCACCGTGGACAGTTGGTGTGCGGGAGAAGATGTGTTTGCACATAAAGTTCTCCCGGTGAATATGCCATTTGAGAGTGGTGATATCAGGAATGACTGCAGCGCTGACTTGAGAGGCTTTTGAGATCCTGTCTCGAAGAAGTTGTTCATCTCGAGCTGCCAGGTCTGGAATATCGTCAATGGTGATAGGCTTCAGGGATGAATCGGCAGTTGGCTCAGTCTCAGTAACGGGAAACTCGAGATATGTGCTCTTGAAAGGCTCCCATCCCACGGTCTGGTAGAACTTGGGTCCGACATCAGACCAAAGGACCGAGAAATCAGCAGCGCCTTCATTCTTTTGCTGTCTGCTTTTCAGCTCATCAGCAATTAGGGACAGCATCTTTCTGGCATATCCCTTTCCTCGATATTCAGGAAAAGTGAAGACACTGGCCACACCGTGAGCAGTTCCATCTCTTGCTTTTCCATCCTTGGTTCGGACAAAGGCTCTTTTGTTGTAGGTCTCACAAGATGAGAGGAGGGGTCTTTCACCGGGCTTTTTATCTCCGTCAGTGAGGATCCAGCTAGTTACGCCGCCATCTCGAGCTAGAGGGGCCTCTAGATTATCGTATTCTCTGGCGACATAGTCATCCATGGACAAAGCGGCTCCCCAATGGGGTTGAGTACCCTTCCATAGGAGCTCTCGTTCAGAGGAGGTGGGGTTTATAAGTATAAGAGAAGGGGATGTGACAGGGGGGAGAGCTTCAGTTGACGCCATTGTAAATTGTTGCTGTGTTTGTGTATAAGATATTCCTGTGTTGACCGGGTTTTTGTTCTGTATTCATAAACTGGAATAAGTTAATGTCTCATCCACAGGCGTCTTATACTTCTTGAACAAGAGAGGATATTCAGATCTACCTACGCCCTTCTGGAGGCGGCCCCGCATCGGCTGTGGAGCTGGACATTTATTTACCCTGAACACGCCGGATGAGTCTTACATTCCACGTTGCCAAGTATTCGTGACTCGAATGATATCATTCGATTTCGTAAAATCATGTATTTTGACTTGTTGTGAGAAGTTGTATTAGTCCTTCTTGATCTGTTTAGGTCTAGAAGTGACTTCTTTTGGCTTCCATAAAGGTAGTATACTTAAATGCTTGTGGGGGGTTAATATCTAGCATTTGAGTAAATACGTGGTGAGGAATTGGATAGCCAAAGTACGAGTGTCTTTCCCTAATCAAATTGAGACTTTGATATCATGACAACTTGTAAGCCATGAGGAGATTGGCAGAGACAAGATGTTAACTGTTAGTGTAGTGGGCAACATTGTACACTACCTTGCTCGAGTTAAGTTAATTACGAGATCATCAGTAGTACTCTAAAAAGGCTTGAACATAAGGGAAACCAATATCATAAAATGTGATAATTATATGATACCAATGGTAACTTTCCTCAATGAAGGGAGCTCTACCTTAGTGGTGGGGTTGACATGGCACGCCGAGCAGCTCCCTGGTGGTGAGGGGCATTCTATGAAAACCTCTAATTTATATCCTACAACTCAAGATACCGAACCTTCATTGGACCACACAAAATGGCGTTACCACTTCCTTCAGGGCTCACTCCCTCCGAAGTTGCATTTCTATGTGAAATGGAACTCGTCACTGTCGTTCCTCGCCAACGCCTTGAAAGCATTGATCTTCTATCGGTGAGCGCGTCCCTGTCGCGTTTATACAAGCTCGACGCTGACCTGATCCGTTACACAGGGAACGACACCGACTCTCCGGCCGCCGCACAGAAGTAACTTACCTTTATGGCTTGCGATACTGTTAAAGAAGCAACGGCGCGCGAATATCGTTCCTCCTCCTTGGCTTCATCCCGATTCGTTACGCGATATTGTACATCACGAAACGAAGGTCGATCCTAAAGGATGGGCGCCGCCACCACCTCCTCCGGTGCGGGCAGATAGTCGAGGAAATGCGAGACGGCTAGATCCCTTTGTCGACGACGAGGTAGTACTATCACCGCCGTTTCTTCCGTCCTGTACATCAGATGCGCCTTCAGGTGCCCTGCCATATCACTGGTTCGAAGTCGCAGAAATGCTTCTCGCCCACGCCTCAGACGACGTCGCCTCCTCTTCAGAAGTACGCTCGCTACTTCGAGATCTACAAGAAGTCAGAGCAGCAAAGATGCGATCCAGTACCGCCCAACTCGAAGGTGGAGTCGATGGTGTCATGAGCCTACGAGGAGTTGGGGCTATGGAGCTTGCAGAGAGCAGAGGATTTGTCGTCGGTGTAGTGGAAGGTGTGAGGAAACTCGGCGCAAGCACAGAAGCAACACGGAGAGAGGAGGAGGAACAAGGTGGTGGCGATGAGTCGGATGAGGCGAGCGACGAAGAGATGGGACTATGACCCTCCATCTAGGCTATGAGCGAAGAATTACGATTTCACGAAAAGGGGTGAAGCATACATGGCGCAATTAAAGGAGAACGACTTGTAAGTCGATTATTATTCTATACCAATTCTTCCCAAAGTTCCTGTCTAACCTCTAAATCAAAACATAGCCCATTATTTTAGACTCCATGGAATGCTTAAAATCGCCATCAACTCATACCTGCCTGCGCTGCCGCTTGAGCAAGGGCCAACCTATGCTTAGCAAGTCGCGTAGGATGAATTCGAACCCTCCCGCCAGCAGGAGGCTGAAGATGAGGTGCCAGCACCTCCCAACTTGCGCCCTGCAACAAGGCTCCCGCAAAGTCCTCGTGCATATCCAGTCCTGTCTCTCTCAGATATCTCTCAGGGTCAGCAGCAGCTTCTTGCAGAAGTTCCTCAGCCTTGAAGAACCGAGCCCAATCCTTGTGCCATTCACCATGACATTCGTGGCATCCTCTCCCCGGGTTGTGAAAACAGGGATGAACTTCGTAGCACTCGAATCCTACAGAGTGAAATTGCTCGTACCAGTCATAATGGCGACGAGCTCTCGGTCCGGAGCCGTGCATACCTGGGATTTCCCTGGAATTGTTAGTTTGCGTTCTGAGAATGAATGGATGTCTTGACTCACGGATCGAAAGATGGCCAGAGTAGCGGGCTGATTTCACCTGAGGATGACTCGTCCACAGGAGTGGCCATCATCGCGTATGCGACTGGCTCGTCCCTCAAAGGACTAAGCTCATCGGAGACAGGGGAATCAGAGGTCCAGGCCATAGGTTGCAAAGGCTCAGAGGCGAAGCGTGTGGTCGTGATTGTGGTTGCTGAAGGTTCGACAACTATGCGCGGCGACAAAGAGCGGGCTCTTTTTATTCCTGCTGCGGAAGCATCCTCATCGCCGTCACACGACCGCTTACGCTTTCCCACGACACCTTTCGAGTGGGCGGGAGGAGTGTCTAGTCGTCCGATAGACCGAGCAGAGGCTGGGAATAAGCTTCTCAGTAGTCCGATAAACTCAATGCAGTCCGGGCTGCCGTCCTCGCCACCCCCAATTTGAGCATCATATCCGCTATGGTCGATGTACGGAACCTTGATACCTGTAGGACGGCTCGGTCGTCTGGAACGGCCATCGAGCCTGGGCGAGTCGAATCCAGCAATCCATGTAGAACGGTTCCTGGCCCCAGACATGTTACTCACAATTGCCCACGCGCCTGTATCATCGCGTGAATTGGCAGAATCCCCAGCGGCCGGCCCTGAGTTGTACTCATCGTCCGCCTCATATCCGCTTGGATACTCATGGGCGGAAGAACCAGCAGCAATCAGAACACCTGAAGACCCAGGAGGGCCAGAGGAGCCAGAGGGGCCAGAAGGCCCAGAGGGTGGCCCTCCTGGCGCATCGTCATCGTCATTGTTCCCATCGTCTCCCTCCGAATCTGATGAGCTTTCAGAGCCGGAAAATACCGTGTTGTCGTCAGAGGTTTCCCCATAGGGTTCATAACCACTGCTACCCCCGCTTCCACTTGAGTCATCCTTAGATCCATCGCTTGGGGGGTCGCCAGAGCAGCCGTCGCCATTGCTTTCATACTCGTCGCTACTCGGCTGTTCGTGACCTGTAGCGATAAGTACGTCTACCTTTATCGTATCAGGACTTCGATGGTCTGGGGGTGGAGACGTTCGAGTAGGTGAACTCGGCGAAGAGAATTCCGTGTCCAAGTTCGAGCCTGAGCCAGTGCTCGAGGATAGGATGGCATTGGATGGCCCAGCTGCCGAAGGCATTGGGGGTTCGGGGGCTTGATTTCCCGCTGAAGGCGAAGAAGATGGTGATGGGGGTCCTGAACTCGAGCTTGAGCTGGAGTGCTCATCCTGATCAGAAGGAAAGGCTGGAGGAGGGGAAGGAGATGTAGATGGTAGTGATGAAAGCTCCGAGCTGGAGCTCGAGCTTGCAGGCTGGTTCTGGCCTGAAGCTTGAGCAGTTCGATAAGCTGCACCATTGCGGGTGTTAAGCTTGATTAATCCCCTTCTTGGAGCTGCAGGCTCATTTTGGTCGGGGGATGAATGCCCTGAATTTGAAGTAGAACTCGGGCCTGAGGTTGCGCTAGGGCTTGGAGACGGAGTGGCAATTGCTGCAGCAGGAGTTGCAGCGGAGGAAGATGAACTCGACGATGCTGCTGCTGTATTCGAACCTGAGGGCTGCCCCTGGTTCGAAGGGCCAGCAGCTGAAGGGCGTGCAGCATAATTAAGTTTTATCCTGACTCTCCTTTCTCTGTTAGCCATGTTAGCAGTGCCGCCGAGCCTCTGAACAACGTCATTGAATGGCAAGGGCTCAGGGTCCCTAACTAGCGAACGTCCCTGGCAATCTCTATCAGACTCAAGGCTCGCCATCAGAGGGGGGGCATTGTTAAGCCTGGAGCGGGCTCGGGTTAGTCGCATAGCCCTTGGTTCAGGAGCAGGAGTAGGCCTAGGATTTCGAGGTCTTGGAGCAGGTCTGGGGTTCTGGGGTCTTGGAGCTGCCTTGGCTTTGCCCTTCCCCTTTCCCTTCGGATTCGTGTTCGGCATTATGATTATAGCTGTGAATAGTTTCGATAATGGATTGGATGTTCGACAAAGCTCTGCTTTGCTAGTAACGTAATGGGTTGTGATACTAAATGGTTGAACATGTTTGGAACTGAGAGGACACAATGTCTGTTATATATTTTCCTCATCGTGGTGATTGTGAATAAACGATATGTTCATGTTATGAACAACGATCTATTGCTTTATGAAGGTCTCTTCCTACGAAACAAAGGCTATGTATTGCATGAACACTATATACATCAAAGACAAAGTAGAAGCTTGGTCTAAAGATACACTAATCGCTTGAAGAATTTCACGTTCGTTAATGAACAAATATGTGCCAAACAAAGAAGCCAGGTTTCTTTATTCCCCAGAACTCACAAAGAGGCTCAAACACCTGCATTCAGAGCCTGCAATAGATAAGTCTTGTCACGTTCACTGGAACACTCACATGACCAAAAGGCCTTCATTAGATGTAAATATCTGGTGTAAGTAAAACTACACGTGAGTGGTAGAATATCGTCATATCACGGCTTAGCTGTAGGTTTCCCACGCAGCCAATAGCGAATGAGAGGGAAACAAACCTCTTTGGGTTTTTTCTTAGCAAACTATCATTTGTGTAGTTTGGATTATGGAACATGATATCGCTTTTGTACCCCAGCTTCTCCAATGGTTGCACCGCTGGTCTAAGGTTTATCAAACATGATGGTCGGTTCATCGTTGTGAGTCAATGAGGCTCTAGATTTGATTTAATGTTTTCTTTCTTAGACGAATCACAATGTCTGGTGATCTCCTATCGATGGATTGGTGAGCACAACTACCAAAGGCTAGATAATTGCCGAAAAAATGTCTTGGTTTGAGTTCATCATTATGGCCGAAGCTACCCTAGAAGCTCTCATGACATCCATGTTGCAGCAGCTATCAACGCTAACGGTGATGTATGTAACTGAGAATGTATAAGTGGAATTAGTATGAGGACCTCTACACAGGCTTCAGAACTAGGTAGTCTTCTCAGAAAAGTGAACATTCCACATGAGAAGGAAATATTGATACATTTTATGAGAGAAGACATCAATTAGGGAATCATACTCATCATTATCTTGGCTTAGATCCATATGGCCTGACAAGAAGCAGGTACAGTTGGGGTAGCCCCTCCCTCATGGCAACCGGGTCTCCACACCGCACCTTCCGGGGCAATCACACGACCAAGCCATGACCGCTATCGCCTGAAACGGCAAGTATCTACCTTACGTGATCGTCATGGTACCTGCCTCGGATCTTATCTCTCCAGGCAGTTCCGCGCGTCTTCGCCTTCTTCATAACCTCTTCCAAACATCATCTTTTTGCCATTCATCGTTACAATTATCGCATTTACAGACACAATGAAGTTCTCACAGGCTTCTATCCTAGCGGCTTGTCTGCCTGCTGTCTCCGCTCGCTTTATCGAAACTGCCGAGGCCGACAACGTCATTCTCCAGCCAGACGAACTGTTCCTGGTCGAGACCGCCCCCGGCAAGACACAATGGGTGACCGAGGAGGAGAAGTGGGAGATGCGCCGTGTAAGTCTCATGTTATGCTCTCAGCTCCAGCTGGGTCACTAACACTCTCTAGAAAGGCCAAAACTTTATGGACATCACCGAGACACCTTCGCTCGGCTCCAAGCGCATCAACGCTGAGACCACGGTCACGTTCCCTAAGAAGTGCGTCAACCAAGACGATGTCAAGAAGCTCTCCAAGAACCTCGAGAAGAAGAACATGCAGGCCAACCTCGAGAAGTTGACCAGCTTCCACACCCGATACTTCAAGTCCGACTACGGCCTTCAGTCCTCCGACTGGGTTCTTGAGAAGGTCAACCAGATCATCAAGGACGCCGGTGCTGAGGATACTGTTTTCGCCGAGAGCTTCCCTCACACATGGAAGCAACACTCCGTCATTGCGACCATCCCTGGCCAGTCTAACAGCACTGTCGTGATCGGTGCCCACCAGGATTCCATCAACCTCTTCCTCCCTTCCATTCTCGCCGCCCCCGGCGCTGATGACGATGGCAGTGGCACAGTCACTATCATGGAGGTGTTCCGCGCCCTTCTCAACTCCAAGGATGTTGTTAAGGGCAAGGCCCCCAACACCATCGAGTTCCACTGGTACTCTGCTGAGGAGGGTGGTCTGCTCGGAAGCCAGGCTATCTTCAAGTCGTATGAGGAGAATGGCCGCGATGTCAAGGCTATGCTTCAGCAGGACATGACAGGCTACGTCCAAAAGACTCTCGATGCCGGTCAGCCTGAGAGCGTTGGTGTGATTACTGACTTTGTCGACCCTGGCCTGACCAAGTTCATCAAGACAGTCGTTGAGGAGGTACATTTGTCCAGATTCCTTTGCACGTTCTTTTTACTAACTCTTATTTCCAGTACTGCAGCATTCCTTGGGTCGAGACCAAGTGCGGTTATGCCTGCTCCGACCACGCTTCTGCTTCCAAGGCCGGCTATCCCTCAGCTTTTGTTATTGAGTCCGCCTTCGAGTACTCTGACCCTCATATCCACGGTACCGATGACAGTATCAAGTATCTGTCTTTCGACCACATGCTTGAGCATGCTCGCATGACTCTTGGTCTCGTTTACGAGCTTGGCTTCTACGACTTCTCTGATAAGACAGAGGAGAAGTGGAGTGATCTGTGAATGACCGATATTGTGGAATTGTGTTTAAAGAGCAGCTATCTCGTTTTTGGATGGGTTGCCTCGATTCAGGTATTATGAGCAACGGATTGCATATGAGGATACACGCATAGCTAGTATTGAATAAGACCATATGTTTGAAACTCTTGGAACGCGTAACAGTAAAATGATCACCAATCAGTCCAGAAGATTTGTCTAGAAGGTTGTAATCATATCATGGATTTCTTACATATAAGTTAATTTGCCCTTTTGTCTATACCCTTGAAGAAAGATCCTGAGCGCCATTGATGACCTACTAACACCCGTTGTTTACAGCTCGTTTACTGACCCTGCCCATTTCCATTGTTAGGAGGCTGCTGCTGCTGTCCCCAGTGCGACTGGCCGTTCTGCTGCGCTTGCATAGACATCAATGCAGCGAAGAATGCCGGGTTGACGTAAGATCCGCCATTGGCAGCATTTTGTTGACCTTGTGCAGCTGGCCACCCAGGAGGAGGTGGTGGAACAGCCGCGGCATTGCCCTGAACAGGTGATTGAGGCCAACCGGGAATTTGGAAGCCAAAGTTGGGCATCGCTGGTGCTGCGCCTTGAGCTGGAGATTGAGCGCCGGCCCATGGGGATGGAGGAGCAGCTTGTTGTGCAGGCTGAGGAGATGCCTGAGGAGGTAGCGAGTAGCCGTCTCTAGGCTGGTTGAAGCCTCCTCTTCCACCACGTCCAGAACCTCGTCCACGACCTCCACGCCCTCGAGAATCGCCACGCCGCCCTCCTCGCTGGTGAAAGTTTCTGCTTGATGGAGGCTCGTAGGCCTCTGTTGTAGAGGGGCCGGAACCATAACCGGGTGGTCGTGCGAGGGGCTTATAGGGACCGTCATCTTCGTCGTCGTAGTTGAGGCCTCCGTCCGGTCGAGATTCTTGTCGCAGAGGATGAGGCTCCTTGCCTCCCCTGGCGGGGTCTTTCTTCCACTTATCCTTCTTCTTCTGCTTGATCGCTCGCTTATACTCGGCCTCCTTCTCATCGTCCGAGAACTCCATCTCGTCATCGCCGACTTCCTCATCGTGAAGGTTACTGGCGTCTGAACCCTTCATGTTCTTCAATGGCTCGGTAAAGACATACGCAGCGTGGTCGGTAGGGTAGTAGACTGTTTGGCCGACCTCGAGTCCCAGACTTTTGATGTCCTCGTCTGATGTGAAGCGCACGGTATACATAGGCTGCAGAACCTTTCCGATCGTATCTGCAATCGCACCGATGACTACTCGCTCAGCTGTGCAGAGCACGGATCCGGAATCGAGAACCTGGTACTCGCCAGGCGTGAATGCCTTGATCAACATCATGTTCTCCACAATGTGCTCGATAGCTCCCAGCTCTTCAACCTTCATCTCAGGTGTAATTATAACATCAGGCTTGGGAATTACTTCTTCGGGAATCTCATTCTTTGTCCGGACCTGGGTGGTTCTTGTACCAGAAGCTCCTCGATCGCCCTCATCATCGGATCCTCCCTCAGCCTGCATGAGCAAGCGTGCGGTCTCTTCAACGCCCAAAAGTTCGTAACCTTCGTTGTCGTCGGAGTCCTCGTCGGAGGAATCAGAGCTGCTTGATTCTGAGGATGATTCGTACGGAGAAGAGTCGACTTCCCATTCGGGGTTATCGCCCTGGTCGTTCTGAAGTGGTACGGTCTCGGAGGTGTTCTCTGTAGGAGCTAGTTGTGCAGCTGGAGTTGGGTTTAGACCGCCGATGGCGGCCTCGAGGGCACTTGTGAGAGAAGGAGGGCTTTCGGGTTGATCAACTGCCATGGCATCTGAGTCTGCGACTGGTGTGGGCTCAGTTTGAGAGGGCTTGGCCTTGGTAGCAGCAGGTGCTGAAGGCTGGTCTTTGGAGTTGTTGGGAGCAGCGTCCGTGATGTCGGTATCTTGAACGCTTGCGGCAGCAGCAAGGACATCGACGGGCATCGGCGGAAGAGTCTCGTTGGGTTTGGCCTGGCCGAGGCCGGGGATTTGAAAACCAGACATGTTTATTGCGGTCGCTTTATTATATAGTGTCTTGAATAAAATGGTAGATGTAATATTACTCTTGGCTCATTGGATATAGACGAGAGGGTAAAAACCAGAAGACAGATTTGAATGCGACGAGCGCAAAAGTTAAGATGAAGAAAAGCAGAAAGTTTCAGAGCGCCTCTTGCTCATGGGTAAAAGACCCTTCCATGCTAGCGCTAGCAAGAAAAAATCAAGGTGAACGATAAAGTGGACCCGGGCTCCCGGCGCTAGTACCCCATAACACATGCTTCACCGTCGGTGAGCCACGCGCCTCGGTGAAGCCTTAAAAGGCACCTGCTCTAATAAAATGTTAGTGCTAGTGCTAGTGTTAAGTGGTTAGTGCTGTAACAGGCCCCTTCCCCAACTGTTGAAGGAGGAAGCTCCAAATTCCATACCCACCCACATCTTGTCTACCCACTCACTCACTATGACATGACGACAACATTCCTTTCCTTATAAACCATCATCAACTCACGTCGAAATCGAGGTCGACAGCAACGATGGCTCCAGGTACAGCTCAGCAGTCGCAACAGCGGCAGTTTGTGCATCCAACTGCCAGTCATGCCAAGAAAAAGTATGTAGAATGCTTATTTCATCCCACTTTGAGAGCTCTACTGACCATGTCTCTCTCTATTTAGAGCTCCAAGCGCATATTCTATGCAACCGATTTCCGCCTTCTACTGGTTCTTCGGTGCCGCTCTCGTGTCCGCCTGGTTCGCCCCGATTCAAGATTGCGATGAGACGTTCAATTACTGGGAACCGACTCACTACCTGTCCCATGGTTACGGTCTTCAGACGTGGGAATATTCTCCAGACTATGCTATCCGCAGCTGGCTCTACATCGCCTTCCACGCCATTGTCGGCAATGTGCGCCGTATATTTCCTCACTCGAATAAGGTGGGTTGCATACGATGAACTATACAAGAGAGGTCCATTGACGCCGAATCTTCAGGTTGCCGAGTTCTACTTCGTGCGGTTTGGGCTAGCTTTTGTGTGCGCCATCACTCAGACGATCCTTTTCATGGTCACCAGCACAACACTCAACAGCCGAATTGGCCTTTTCTTCCTCATCGCGACCGTTGCCAGCCCCGGAAACTTCCATGCAAGCACTGCTTACCTTCCATCGAGCTTTGCAATGTACCTGGTCACTGTGGGAGCTGCAGCTTTTATGAACTGGCGAGGTGGTCTCAAGACTTCTCAGGGTATGTTTTGGTTTGCTGCTGCTGGAATTCTGGGGTGGCCCTTTGCTGCTGCACTTTGCGCGCCCTTCATGCTCGAAGAGCTCATCCTGCTTGCATTTGGTGACAAGACAGCGTTGTGGGAAGCCTTTGTTCGCATTGGCCGTGGTGTAGTTTCTGCAGTCTTGCTTCTTGTAAGTCTCGTGTTTTCCTGCTACATGATCGATCTAACACCTCTAGGCCGGCGACTACTTTGTCAACCTCTTTTTCTATAAGAAGGCGGTTTCTGTGACATGGAACATTGTCAAGTATAACATCTTCTCATCAAACCACGGCCCAGAGCTATATGGAACAGAGCCTTGGACATTCTACTTCAAGAATTTGGCATTGAACTTCAACCTCTGGTTTGTTCTGGCTCTTGCTGCTCTGCCTCTATTCATACTCCAGAAGATCATTGCACCATCTGGCCAAGGGTTTCAGACCGGGTTGAGGACCATTGTGTTTCTCTCCCCCTTCTACATGTGGCTGGCTATCTTCAGCACACAGCCTCACAAGGAGGAAAGGTTCATGTATCCGGCATATCCCTTCCTTTCGCTCAACGCAGCCATTTCTCTTCATATGATTTTGACTGCCTTAGGCAACTCTGATCCCAAGTCTCTCGTTGGAAAGATTCCTGCCAAGCTGAAGCTCCTGGTTGTTACTCTCACCATGATTCTGTCTATCGATGTCGCTCTTTTCCGTGTCTATGGTATCTGGTCCGCTTACTCTGGACCTATGAAGATTTACTCTCCCCTGTGGGAGGGAACAGATGGCAAAGAGCCCATTGGTCGCGAGGAGGATACCGTCTGCTTCGGAAAAGAGTGGTATCGTTTCCCCTCATCTTACTTTCTGCCCAGGGATATGCATGCCAAGTTTGTCCGCTCCGAATTCAGAGGTCTTCTGCCTGGTGAATTCGCTCAAGCCGAGACTGGCTTCGGCTTCTGGAGCGGTACTTGGCTTCCAACAGCGGGTATGAATGATCACAACGAGGAGGACTTGGGTAAATACACTGAGCTCCCAGCGTGCACATTCCTGGTCGACACTCAATATCCAGAGAGGAACGACCCTCTGCCACCAAATGAACCCGACTACATTGCAGACGAGAAGAACTGGGAAATTGTCAAGTGCGAGCCTTTTCTTGACGCTGCCAAGACACACATGCTCGCAAGGACTCTTTGGGTTCCGGATGCGTCATTCATCCCGGACAAGTTCAAGAGAAAATGGGGTAGGCACTGTCTGTTGCAGCGAAAGAATGCTGCTGAGCCTGCTGCTGCCAAGTAGAAAGCTTCAGGATTTTGCGAGCGAGCGACTGCGTTGATAGCGAAAAGATAGAAAGTACTTATCTGTCAGATAGATAGACCAGGTCCAATAAAATTGGATAGTACTCAAACAGTAATGTAATCTTGATGCATGCAGTGTGCGTCGCATCGCTTCAGGTCTACCGCCTGCTGTGGTACTCCTTTCCAAACAATCAAGGCGAGTAAGGGCCTCGAAATTCTTGATTTCATCACATCCAAGCTATTTTCAGAGGGTTACGGTTACACATAACGGCAGAGCCCTACTTTGTAAAAGTGTCTGGTACCACGAAAGGCATGTATGTATCTTTCCGAAGAGCCTCAGGTACCAGTCCATCGGTTGTATTCATTTACTGATGATGGGCGATGCTCTTCTTTGGTGCGGTGCTCCTAGATCCACGGTCGTTGGTTGGATGTATTGAGTCGAGTACTTGCGCGAAGGATATCTTGGTGCTGAACTGGGTATCTTGTCAATACGACCAACCCTCCACATCCTCGAGTTCCGGACACGCCTCTGACCTTAGCAATAATCTTGGCATCAGATTAGTGCTTCAACCTTGGTTGGACCAACCTCCTCAGGTGACAACATCTCGTATTTCGTTTGCATGGCGACCAGTCCTGTCCATGATGCAAACACTTCACAGCTGCAGCCTTGACAATCAGGAAACTGACAAGTAAGTAAAAATGCAGACAGTCTTGGTACAAAGGACCCAAAGAATCCAACGCTGAACAAGAGTCGCACAGCTACTGCAAGATTGATGAAGTCCAAGACTATTCTCGCCGCTTGAGGTCAGTTGAGTAACTCGCACTTGTATCATGATCTCAGTGGCACACTTGGGATCGAGAAAACAAGATTTAAAGGCTTTGATTCAGTTGAGGTCAGTCGAAAGGCGACAGCCAAGGCGAAACGCAATTTTATAGCAATAACGGATGCGACGTCAGTTTGTGATAGGATGTAGTGTAATACAAATAGCGTAAAGCAGTGTGCATATGCAAAGGATGTGTTTACTGTTTGCGGAGAATGTCAGATATAGCGCAATTGTATCAGAATATGCATCGTGAGGAGAGCTAGAACCTCCCATGGCTATGTCTCTCAGAAACCTTTCATACTCAAGTGGACATGCCACATACTGAAGCAACCGAGTGATCTCTTTGAAGTGGGAAGTTGGTTATAGATAGATCACCGAATTATCATCGCTATCAAATAAGCACCGACTGCCACTCCAAGTAGTGCATTATACACTTGTTTCGTATATATTCTACTGAAACCCCGGTTCAAGAGCAAGGGGGAGAAGAGCCAAGTCCGATATATTGCCCTAAAATAGCAGAGAAACCAATAGATCCCCCTAAACAGAAACAGAGATTGAGTAACGGCTAATCTTCCATATCGAAAACAGAAATATCCGCTCCTGTGTTTAGAAAGTCGAACGTAAATAAAGAGTCATCTTCAGTTCGTGAACCATGATCATGATACACTGCAGGAATATCCAGGTATTCCTCTTGGCAGGACATCCTTGGTCTCTTGGTCAGATGGTCCGCTTCCTCAGACTGCCGCTTATGTTGAACAGGCCAGGACATTAAGACTGGGGTGTTATTTAGTCCGGTGCTTTGACCCACGTTTGTAAACCACAGTGAGCCGCTGGCCGGGTTCTCTAATGGCTGAGTAAATGGCAAGAGAAGAGAAGAATTTGATACGGCTTCACTGATAGAACTAACTGTTGAAAAGTTCTCGGGACCTGGGGGTGTGTCTCTAAAAGAGCTCACCACACTTTCCTGTAAAGAGCTGGATGATCTTGTTGAATGCAGGCTTGGCAGGTCGTTGAAGGCTAAAGAAGGGGTGTTGTTTGCTCCAGGCCATCGTTTCTGGCGCACAACTCTAATCAATAGACCCAGGATCCTACTGAAACCTAATGCGAGGTTGTCAACATGGGCATGCTCGGCAGCCGTTGCAAATCGATCCCGAAGAGCTTCCAAAATTGTTATTTCCTCTTCTGGCCGACCGGGGGTGCCATCCACTTCTCCTATTGGCTGCAACAAGGTATCTTTAGCAACGATGAAAGCCGCCGCTAGTGGGAAAGTTGCAGCCAACCGAGGAAGCGATGAGACCGCAGACTCATCATTTTCAGACAAAGCAGGTTGATTTCGAGAATTTCTTTTCGTCTTTCTGGAGCTAGGTTGGTCGAGGGATTTGTGCTGGCCTAGTATCTCTTTCAAAGTCTCAGAAAGGCGCACATCTGGCTTTGCAGCTGTGGCCAGTAAGAAGATAAGACAGCATGCTTTGGCATCCCTGAACGGCTGGGTAGATCTCATGTCACCATTATCTTTGCTTAAACAGATCCTGGTTGCGAAGAAAGATAACATGAGAGAAAACGTTTCAGTGGACGTCAAAACCCTCTGCATGATGCTATGAGTCGAAGACCACTGTTCCAGTCTTTGTTGTAACTGTGCCAGTACCTGGTGGTGTCTCGAATGATGTAAGTTGGGTGCACCGGCCGCATGGAAAGCCTGGTAAATTTCATCCTGAAGTTTCGCAAGCTCTAGGCGGGCTAATAAATCGGGCGTTCCTGTTCCGGCTTCGTCAAAGGAAGGGGGGATGCCGGAATCATAACCTGGTAGCCAGGCTGTGGACCCACGGAATATTGCGATATTTTTATCTCTGATATATAATGATCTAAAAACTTTGTGTCGTTCCAATATATCCTCGGGTGGGAGGCCATCGGAAGATGCATTGCTTTGATGAAGGCCCATGGTGCGAGCCAGCAGACAAGCTTGGGCGAAGACGAGTTCTGCAAACGAAGTCGTGCTGTACTGCTCGGCCACGTAACTCTGCCGCAACAGTCAGTTCAGTTTCGCAATAAAAGCCAAGATATATCTTACCAAAAGAGCAAGTACTTGGACATTAATGAGCCTTGGCGTTAAGAATACTCGAGGATTATTAACAGCCATTTTCAATGTCTGCAGAAGTGTTTGGACAAAGTGGCTGTTGCCCTGAATCGTGGGTTCTTTCTTGATGCCGAGAAGTACAATCACATTGAAACAGACAGCCCAGCCTTCATCTGCAGGCCCAATAGGTTGTGAATAAATTCGGTCGACGTGGGGTTGGAAATTGGATCGCACAAAGACATCAGTTGTATAATCGACATTCTTGAAGAAAGGACCGATGACAAGGTTGAGAAACTGTCGAGGTGGAAGACATATACCGACAGGATGAGACAGCATGTCTAAGTGAGGCTCGTTACTTGCCTCATTGAGCATCTCTTGCAACATCATATGCTCAGAAACAGCATTTTCCCCAGAGTTATTGTTCCCCGAAACAGAAAATAATGGGTGGTCGCTAAATTCCTTGCAAAGGGCATAAAGGGAGCATGGTCCATGATAACGATCAAGTGATTGTGATGTGTTTCTGACAATATGACGGTTTGTGTGAGGGGTTGACGTCGAATCCGCCCTAGAATGGTTCTCGGGCATCCATTCCTTAGCAGGAAGGGATAAGGATCTTACACTACTCCCACCTTTGACAAGTGATGTCAAGTCTGAGAGATCATTTTGGATGCTGTGCAGTTGGCCTTCGAGCGTCTCAAAGTTTTGACATCTGAAACATAATAGTTTGGTAAGCATTTGTGCACCAGCCATGCGGGAAACAAATGGCGCTTCCAGACTCACAAGAGTTTGACATGATTGACGCGCTTGCCAGGAGACGAGTATCGACATTCAACACCGTCTCGCTTGCAACTTTCACACTGCGGCCGTTCTCTTCCACATCTAATTTTCCGTGCTCGGCAGTGCGCACAAGCTAAGTCGTGTGTAGACCACATCTGCGACTGTTTCCTTTCTCGTCAGTCAATGCTAGCAAGTTCACTGATGGTTTTAAACAAACCTCTTTACCCTGGTTATTCCACATTTTGTTCTTGGTTGTAGTTTCAAAAGAGTCAAAGGCTCCAGGATTCGATCTGTTTTCAATGAAGGATACAAGGATATAGATGAGTGGCCAAGCACTGGATGCATACAGTCATTTGACAGGTCTGAAAGAGGGGGGGCAGGTTCGTTAGGAGGACAAGAATCGCGGTACGACAACCGATATCATTACGTGAGAAATTATCTTAAGAAACAGGTCAGCGAAAGGTTCAACGGGACAGTTAACTTCGAGGAAGATGTGGAGGTCTTGTCTCCCCCACGGCAAGACAGTGGCTTGCTCGCTGGCACAATGATGATCAAGGCCGCGATACCGTCAGCTCCATCGGTACAAGCATACAAATCCGTGTACATCCATGGGAGCTTAGTCGATGGATTCGAGGTTACACACTTCGTCATATCGTAGGTAACCCTGTACGTCTTTGTCTAGTTATTGGTATCGCTACATCTTGCGTATGGCCGCCGGACTCGGGGGGGCCGTTCTGATGGCAACACAGAAATGCCTTGCAGAAAATTGGCACTAGAGTCTTAACAAGGGTGGTATTAGAGGGCTCGTGTTTGTAAGAAAACAAAGGATTACAAAGAAGAATTCTTCACTTGTATACGCTTTGATGGAGGATGAGATGTAAGGTACCTTAGGTATGAGCCAAGTTCAGCAGTCAGCTTTACCCGGATGAAAGGCAAGTACGGATGTACTTCCTACTTACCCGTACTTTCCATTGAGGTAGGTAGTACTGGCCAAAGCTAAGGGTACTCCTTCCAGCATTAATTGTAACTCGACGTGTGGAAGTAGCGGGCCAAGCACCTTACTTTCAGATACCAACCTTAGTGTAGGTACGACTTATACAGTGGAGGCCCCCAAAATTACTTTAAGATTTTGCGTCACATCAAACTCAGGCTTGATGATCTTGGCACTTTTGTCCTTCTTCATTTTCCATCAACAAGGCTCGAACAACTCATTGGAGACTTGACAATTGTCGACTTTACAAGGATCCTCCGTTTTTGCATACACGAAGCAAACGACAGCCTATGATAATTCGTGGTGCTCATCCTTGCCGCGGCGGGCTAGAAAAGCTGAAGATTGCACTGCCGGCAGATGTTTCACACACATGCTACAGGACCAAATATGGCGCTATGCATCCTTTGACAGGCATCCTGCATTCACAATACCTGGTTTACTCTGCACACGCCTCCATTTCGCAGTCAGAGAAATGGCCGTGGAGATCTCCTGAGAGCAATGGAATACGCAATCGATCAACACATGCTTGTCCCGGTTTCGAGTTTCGAGATCCCAAAGATCTGGGCCATTGAACACCGTGTATCGCCATAGTAGCTCAACTTCTTCTCCGTGTCCTGTGCCACATTCTCGAGGGTCTGTCTTGAACTACTCAATAGCTTAATCTGATTCTTGACCACGGCCCTATTTATGTAGCTGGGTGAGAACGATACGAGCATTACAATTGGGTGAACCTTTGCGACACGGCAAGGCTGAGCTGCTGTTTGTCATTCCGAAACATTCTTCAGGTCGAACCAGTCGGAACTGCAGGCAGCTTAGTATGACAGAGCCGCGCACCGGGGCGGAATGTTGCAATGATGTAACACTGAACATGCTTAAAAAAAACGATAAGCATGAGCACAAAGATACCAAAGCCAGCTCACCGAAGACTTCAGATGGTGAAACCAAGCGTCCGACAATGGCCGCAGTCTTTTATCACAAGCAAAGAATTGCTTTTCAAGAATGTTTCAAAAGAAGAATACAGTCAAGCGCAAGCTTTTTGTGTAATGGAACGACTAAGACGTCGTTCAAAGGCCGTTTCTTTTTTCAACGTCCCATGCCAGATCAGCCTACCGAGTTTCACAGGGAGACGTATTGGGTGAGCATTGTTTCCATGACCGTTTGACGAGGAAACGAGACAGAGATAGAAGAGACAAAAGGGGAATTTTGTCAGATAACTAGAAAAGCCCCCCATCTCCTCCTCATGGAAGTGTTGGAGTGCCACACGGGGATCTGCTGGCGGGATCCTTGCATGCTGATCGACAGCCATTACAACTCGCATCGACAATGATCCGGAGGCTGCTTTTGATATCCCCAACGAGGATAGTTGAACTTCTCGAAACTTCTAAGGGCAAACAGGATCTTGAAATTCCGGTGGTGGCAAGCTGGCTCGAATGACTTTGCCAGAACCAAACCAGCACCGGCTGAATAAATAAGCTTCTGGTTCGGGGTATTTCATACACGCCAATGCTGCCTGTTCCGTATCGAAGATATGAGTCATCATTTTACATATACGGCATGCTGCTCACTGAATGGACTGATGAGGATAATCACCGATATCTTTAATGCTGCCGCAATGGGAATGGGAACATCCACCACGTGGAAGCGAGGCCGAAGTCTATCGGGCACGCCTACACACATTGGACTCAGGTACTGAGAGCCGCCACCAGTAAGCCAAGGATTGATCCTGCGCTAGGGAGAGCTGATGAAATTGAGGGTGTGGTGGCTGACAATTTACAACATCACGAAGCAACTAAGTGAATACAGACAACATCAAAAGAAACATACGGACTAGGAGAAAATGAACAAAGTTTCGTCAGTCTTACTCCCACAACCCATGGGCCCCGTTCCCAAACATCAGCATAAGTGGGGATCGAACATCCAGTCATGCCGAAATGCCGGCCGCCGGCTTACACGGCCTTCCTGATACATTGGTACGGATTGCCTACATTACAATTACGGAGCAAATACCCTCCGCGCTACAACGGATGAGGCCTACGCGGGAACGGGCCGGTCTGACGTAACATGCGGGTTTTCTCTACCAGCCTTGGAAGTGTTTCCGAGTGGTATAAACACGCCGACGGGTAACTAGTCAGGTTGGAAGAAGAACTAACTAGCCGGGCACAACCTGGGGCTGTAACCAGTCGGAGATATGCTTACTCCTATGCAACGCGACGACTAGTAAGAAAGCAGCAGGAACAGGGTCTAAGCCGCGAGGCCAGATCACGGCTTACTCGCTCAGCCCTATGAACTGATCAATCAACGCTAACGGCATCGGTGCCATTGCTGACACGAGGCCTTGATCATTCTACAGTTACTCGACTAGGCAGGTAACGACTCTGGGTATCGAAACACAACACAACGTCTGAAACGGCATTGTTTCTCAACCCTTCAGAAAATCTCCTTTGGAAAATGATAATCTGCAAGGGCACTCATTGAGGACGTCACCTTCAGCTCCTTTCATGACGGTCGTTGGCTGGGTTTGAGCATGTTTATATCAGACGGAGGTTGGGCCTCGGGATCGCGCTCTCGCGCTTTCTTCCAAGTCCGAAGGTTGTTTGACGCATATCAGCTGATGTGGCGTGTATCCCGGTTGTCTTTGAAGACGCTTTATTGTCAAATGATATCTAGGCGGTGATAAGCATTTTGCACTTCTGACCTATAGAATTACATGCCACTCAAATCTCACACATGCTATTTCTTATCTTGGAAAATCTGACTGAAAAATCTCACCCCGTTTGATGGGTTCTTTTGTTTTTCAAGTCGGATTAGTCAAGAACGGAAAGTATGATGAGTTACATAGGCTACATCGAGAGAAGCATGAAGCCCAAGTAACATTCGGCTACAATTCTAGTTGTCAGTCATCTGTGAGGCAATCAGTGGACATATACTTGTTACTAACGTTCTACTTCAAACTCTCAATGTAACTCGGCGGCTGTTATTGGTATTCTTTGCTTTCTATAGCCTAACCAACTTCAGGGGAATTAGATAGTTCCCATTGTTGGCAGCAACCTTGGAACCATTACAACGGATCTAGTCACCCGGAGAGAGAACGCAACAAGTATAAATCGGTCCTAACTCAATCCTATGTCCGCGAACTACTCGCGGATATAAACAAACATCGGCCCCAGATCTCAACGTCAATCTGACAATACCAACAGTGAGTGTCGGCTATATGCTATGCATGAAAGATTACAACCCACCATCTCTAACGAATCGGCCGACTACCACGCACCATCTATTTCACAAGTCTCGAACTCATCTCTGCATAGATAATGCAACATTTGCTGTCAACAGTTTCTTCATGAACCCCATGTCTATCTCTCCAAACGATGTCGCACAAGATTGCGCGCGGCACGGCAAACTTGTTCTCGCCGATCCCGATTCTCTGTGTAACTCGACCCAGAGCCCTTCCGTCTTTCGGTCATTGCTGGCTATGATATCAGTAATCTTAAGCGGGCAAAGAGGAGGCCAGACCTTCCGAGCTGACGAGATGTGCCCCCACGAGTATTTGAGTGGCAGGGCGACTGACGTGCATATCATTGACGGGATACTACGTTGTGATGTCACGACACAACTGCAAGAGTTGGCAGGGAGATGCTAAATGATGCATGTTTCTCTGGTTATATGGATGTTGTGGAGTGTGTTCATGCAGTATCACCAAGAAGTTGTCGACAGGTTGACGATAATCGGACATAGAAGATCCCCCGATCTCATATGCCAAAGCAACTTTAGTTGGTTTCAGTAGGTGAGATGAACATATGGATTCAGTCAACTGCTAAAAGCTGATAATATGCAGAATAAACCACAGAGCTAAGTGGTATGCGAACTTTGCTGTAAGTGTCTCTACCATGACAGCGGAAGCGATCCCAGTCATGACAGTCCAAGCACACAGCAGAATGCAACGCGGTGATCTTGTTATAACCTGTGTATCTTTCCGTATGTCTGGAAGACTCATGTTGGCAATGATCGTAGGTCTTCTCCCCGGTCTCCCAAAACTGTCAAAGCCCCGTTCGGGGAGGTAACAATGAGGGGTTGTTTAAGCTACGCACTGAGACATACAGACGGTATTATATCGGCATATGTTGCAGCTCCGATATGATACGGATATCATATATCGAGTTCTGTTTCAACTGAAACATCAGAATCCCGCCAATCTATTGTTTCGTTTATTCTTGTTAGCGTTTACCCCTGAGCAGGCAAAATTCCTATGCTCCCTATTCCTTACCTGGAGGCAAACGGCATTCTTTGGACGAGTCTGTCTTTGTACTCCTTTATCGGAGATTATATGACACAACATATTCTCTCCTCCAATTCAGGGTCCACGCAGCATAACGCTGCATAACCAAAACCCCTGTCTCTTCCCTCGCCATCAGTTGCCTTTATAGCGTCTCACAACTTAGCGGCGATCTCGAGAGACTCGCTCTTCTCCTTCAATCGGCGGGTAGACGATGGGGACTCTATTTGCGCTCTGCCCAAGGTGCCGAGTTACACAATCTACTTTGTGAGAGGATAACCCCATATCCTGGATGGGTGGCACTTTGATAAAATGATGTGCTTCTCACTTGCAGATATTTCATCTGTCAGATTGACGATCATATGCTTGTTTTCTGGTAACATGTCTCGGTCAAGTCAATGGGGTAATTGATTATGCTGAGGAACAATGTTGATCACCTGGCTCATGTAATGGTCATACTCAACCAAACTGGGAGCCAAACACATGTGCATTGCTTGGACAAAATCAAGCGTAACTATGAAAGATCCAATTCGTAAGGAAAAGCTTTGAGTTATTCGCAACAGAAGATCAACCAAGCTCGGAGTATGCTTGTCCTATATTAGCCACACCTAAGTCCTTTGAGACCCCTCCATTATGACACCAGACCTTCACATACATAGGAAGCATTGTTCGGCCACCTCCCACTTCACAGTTACATCTTAGAAAGACCACTCATAAATCAGAAATGGACCCTCTGATCTACCATCAGTTATAGGCCTGATCGAATAATCTAGGCACCAGTTGTGGTTGTGGTAGTGGCATCAACAGTAGTAGTTGCAGTCGTAGTGCCCGCGGGGCTAGCCGATGAAGTCGTAGGAGTGTCATCGACGGGGGCGCCATCAACAGCAGAGGAAGATGACGTGGTGGCTGCTCCAGTGGCAGAAGCAGTAGGATCAGTAGTAGTGCTTGTAGTACCCGCTGCTACCACGGTTGTGGTAGTGGCAGCTCCAGTAGCTGCGGATGTAGTGTCAGAGGAAGCTGTTGCGGGAGAAGACGTTGAGGCCGAAGCGGCAGCCTCGCTAGTAGCGCTCGTAGTAACTGCTGCTACGACGGTTGTAGTAGTTGCTGCTCCGGAAGCACTGGTTGTGTCCGAAGAAGCGGGGGCCGCTGAAGCGGTGGATGTCACAGTGGCAGTAACAACCACCGTAGAAGTTGAGTCAACAGTATCAGTCACTACAGAAGTCGCATCTACAGTCTCAGTCTCAGTGCTGGTCTCTGTAGATGTCACCTCGGTTGGGGTTACTGTAGCTGTTACAAAGACAGTCTGGGTTGTTGTCACAGTGTTTGTGCTTGTCGCAGTAGTATTGACAGTTGAAGTCACCGTGTCAGTCTGGAAGGCTGTAGCTGTGGTGTTGACTGTTGCGGTAGTGAAGGCTGTGTCAGTCTCGAAAGCAGTGGCTGTAGTATTGACAGTTGAAGTCACCGTGTCAGTCTGGAAGGCTGTAGCTGTAGTGTTGACAGTTGAAGTGACAAAGTCTGTTGCAGTAGTATTCGCTGTTGCAGTCGTGAAAACTGTATCAGTCTCGAATGAAGTTACAGTGGTGTTGACTGTTGCAGTAGTGAAAGCTGTATCAGTCTCGAAAGCAGTGGCTGTAGTGTTGACGGTAGAAGTGACGAAATCCGTGGCCGTGGTGTTTACAGTTGCAGTGGTATCAACAGTTGAAGTAACGAAAGCCGTGTTGGTCTCAACTGTTGTAGACGTGGCATTGACAGTTGAGGTAGCGTTCACCGTAGCAGTGGTGAGAACTGTATCAGTCTCGAAGGCTGTCTCTGTAGCATTGACAGTGGAAGTCTGAGTGACCGTGGTTGAGTTTGTGACGAAGACAACAGTTGTGGCAGTAGCCGCTTCGGTGGTGAAGTCAGTCTCTGTGGACGTGAATAGCACCGTGGAGTTGACTGTAGCAGTCTCGGTGCTGGTCTCGACATCAACCTCGGTGGTCGTGAACACAGCTGTGTTGTTGACAGTGTTAGTCTCCGTGCTGGTGACCTCCGCTGTCTCTGTGATGGTGAAGACAGCAGTAGAGTTGACAGTAGCAGTTGTGGTGGCAACGTCCACATCAGTCTCTGTAGACGTGAAGACGACCGTTGAGTTGACAGTAGTAAACTCAGTCTCTGTGGCGTTGACAGTTGCGGTAGTAGTCGTAGCAATAACATCCACCTCTGTAGAGGTCACCACGGCCGTTGAGTTAACGGTATTGGTCTCAAACACAGTGTCTGTAACGGTGTCGGTCGCCGCATCAGTGATACTCAGCGTCGCGGTAGTAGTCACATCGAGGGTTGCGGTTGCGGTGCTTGCTAAAGTGTTCTGTAAGTAGATGCTCTGTAACTTTCACGACTCTTTTGCTACTTACCCGGTGGGCAGGGGACTGCGAGGGCAGACTCGACTGCCAGAAGGCCGAAGCCCACCAGATTATTGAAACGCATTGCTTGGGGAGAGCTGTGTCGTGTAACAGAGGTTCAAAGGAGGTTGATAGAGAAGCAAGGACCTCACAGGATTCATGAGACTTTATAGAAACATGATCACTTGATCCTGCGAATAGGACGCCTTGTCCGATTGTGTTGTGAGTTGAGGGCCATGGCGTCTACTTCCCCTCAATAATCGGACCATTTAGAAAGTTATTGGCCTCTCATTTTGAGCCTCAAATCTTTCCGGCCAATTCTTGGCTCTCGATTTGTGTTTGTTGTTGAAAAGATGTTTACGGCGTTTACATATTGAGTTGGTTTTGGCCGAGAATATGTTCGATACGGGAAAGAGGCTGATAATACGATTATTTGAATAATGACAATCGATTGCACCTTGTGTTGAGGCTGAACCTTGAGGAACACTCTATGCGAAGATGTTGAACATCTGAGGTTCCCGAGCATATGATATGTTTGGATGAGATTGGAGACTATGATAATGATATTTTGATACAGGCATGCAGTTTCCCAACCTGGAATATTTTTAGAGCCTCTAGACTTTAGAGTGTTCCTTCCTATGTTCTTTGAGTTCTTTGTGATCATTGAGTTGAAGGTTGAGGGAAGGTTGAGGTTAACCGGATTAAAGTGGGACGCCTTCCGTCGTTCGCAAACTGAGTTCTCCGTCCGTTAGGCCCCACCCCGCTCCGGGTCCCGGGTCCTACCTGAATGGTGCTTCTTAACCTAAGGTAGGTAGGTACCTTACCTAAACAGTCTTGTACAAGCACAATTACTTAAGGTAGTTCATTGGGAAATTAAGTTCATAATGCACCTTGTAATTGGGTGTGCTCTCGTATAAAAGTCACCTCTCATGCTTTTATGTTGGCGTTAAACATTCAACGCCGAAAGTCAACAGCTGCGTGGTAGATTTCAACACACTTATGGCCACATGCCGTTCTGTTGAGAGAAGATCAAGCTATAAAAAGGCCAATCAAGGGGCGGATAACGTCTATAGAGTTCGTGGCTTCCAGCTATACACGAAGCAGTTTAATGTCAAGACTATAGAGTAGGTATTAACCTATATCCATCACGTTTTGAAGCATCATTGGCGGTGAGGATAGAATCTATTCGCATTATCTGTTTAATAGTATAATAGTAGGAGAATTCTCGATTGGGACAAGATTGGATAATGCTATCAACTTAATCAAAGACGGAAAGATAGTGTTTCGTCATTCGGACTTGCGGATGCTGACTAAATGAATTAGCCTGCCCCTCCCCCGCGTTTTAGGACATTTAATGAAGCTGTCACCTCAAGTTGAAGCTATCAAGCTACACTCAACATAACATAACACGGTCAAGAACTCACAATCCTTGTATCAACGCCCAAATCTTCTCTCCACTGGCTTTGAATACGCCCGTAACCAATATTCATTATTATATCATTAACTTTTCTGTTGTTAGTGGATAACATACCCGTTGTCTATCGTATCGTCACCTCTATCTTATCCAACCTGAGCTCAGAGAGCCAGAGTCTATGATGACGACTCACGATAGCTTCATCGATGTTCTACCAAATGAAGTATATTTTCCCCGGAAACCATGAGGCATTTTGAGAATTGACTTTCCTTTAGACTCTCACCTCAATCTTAACCCCCTTCTCAACTCAAGATTTACTCTCTTTCGCCCCGATTAACCGCCGCATCTGCTCTCTTGTCACTCGTCTCCTTCACCAACGCCTGCTTCAAGCTGCGCCCCTTCCGGACAATAAGCTTATTTTAGAGTGCTACCACCCAAGTGATCAGCTTTACACACCTTATTTGGCATGTCGCTATCAAGGTATTGTTGGGCAGGACGGCCAGTCCATCAGTGAAGATATGCCCGAGCTGTCTGACCTGAGAGCGTTGTATGCCTCTTATAAGCCCGTCTTCGCTCCCGAGAACCGAAGTATCAAAAGGAGCCGGAGACGTCCCACGGAGGCGCAGCCCTCTGATGATGTTGAAGATGATACCGCCACCCAAGATGTGAACCTTGATGATGGGGAAATGTTCTCTCAGCTTTGTGCCGTTACGAACCTTGTCAAGGAAGGCCCAAGGAGCGGACTGTTCATAAGCCATGTTAACATTGTCGATGGGGTCATCCGCGTCTTCCGAAAGTGGCTCGCCAAGATGGCCAGTAGACAGGATAAATTCCAGTCCGACTCTGAGAATATCATCTGGATTGATACGCACAATACCGTTGGAATACGATTCAGTGTTGCACCGGCAGCATCTGAAACGATGCCACTGATTTCAGGTCCAGATGATGATCCACCAGTTCACTACAAGCTTGTATATGAAGGTATGATTCTAGTTCATGATTGCGTGACATGTGCTGATTAGTGATAGAATTGCTCATAAGAACGAGTAGTCTCCTCATGGCCGTGGAGCAATCTGCGGTGCAGGAAATTGGAAACTCTGGAAAGACTCTTGTGATTCACGGCGCAGCCATGTAACCGAGTCGAGTGTATTGAGACACTTGTAAATGACTGTTTCCCTTTGAGAGTTCAAAGATATGATTTCAGTTCACGTTTCGTGCCACTGACATGTCACTTATTGATGCTCAGTTATTGTCAAGTCTAGAATTCTAGTCTACCTAGATTGCGATACACACATCGCCACTCATCACAAGCCATAAATCTTATCATCGTACATATAGACCACACATAAGAAAAGGGTCCCTTCTAAAAACCTCCCTTCAAAGACTCGTCGATCTCTTGCCCGGCACCTCTCCCATTCTTCGCAGCTCAACGTCACTACCGGAGTCTGTGTCGTCCAGGAAACTCTCGTCGCTTCTTCCAACATGCTCATCATGCTCAACCCGTGTCTCGATCATCTCTCTATCCAGGGCCTGAGGGTGGCGTAGGTTTCTGTACCACTCTCGAAGAGGTTTCCCACTCGTCACAAAGAAGATGACCGCGTTCCAGAGCCCTTGGAGGGGAAGGACGGCGGCCGTGGCGACGTGGTACTCGTAGGGAGAGGTACCGACGAGCCAGCTGTGGATGCGGTTCAGACTGCTCGGGATCCAAGTCACCAGCACACTAAGGGCGAAAAGGAAACTCGTGCGTAAGTACGCCCGCTTGATGGGATCGTCGATGACGAATTTGTTGATGGTTCGGTTTGTCGCTGATGCTATGCGACGGAGAGGGGATATTCTAGTTCGCTCTCGCTCTCTGCTGTCAATACCAGGAGATATAGAGGTCGAGAAGTAGTGACTGTGGGATCCCTGCACAACTTGTGGGTTCTCGTCAAAGGAGACCTGAGGTGACGATGGACCAGCAGTGTAAGCGGGCTTAGGTTCACTGGGGAGCTGGTTCGCTGAGGGTGTCGAGTGAACGACCTGGACTTCGGTGACGATAGTGCCGTAGAAGCAGTCTTGAGGGACCGACAGGAACTCGACTTGGCGTTGCTGTTAAATGTTAGCTGGATAGTCTATGTTATGTTTGTGTCAGGCAGACTTACAGCTTGGGGCTGGGGTGGCTCAACGGGGGCTGGCTCTCTGCTCCTTGAGGCAGTCAAACTCCTGAGTTGGTTCCGAGTATGGAAGACATGATATCCAACCATGAAGTAGAAGATGATCGAACCAGCAATACAGACCCAGACGAGCATATAGTAGGTATATATACGGATGCCTTCCCAGTCCTGGTTAACCCAGCACCAGATCTGTCATCGAGTCAACAAACAATGCCCCCTTTGTTCTGATACCGAGGGCAGACTTACAGTGGCCTCACCAAACACAAGGCCGCGGTTGGGGGTTCTAACCACAAGCAACGCCATGGCAATAGCAAAAGGTCCACCGTAACAAATGAGACAATATATCCACCACCATCTTCGGAATGAGTCGGGTTTGGCGCGGAAGAAGAAGACGAGGAAGACGTTGAATGCCATGGCCAGAGACCACCAAGGATCAGACTGCATGAACCTATACGAGGTCAGTGATAACAGAATGAGAATGAGATTATGACAGGCAACTCACATATGAAACATGAAACTCTGTGCCTGACAAAGAGGTGAAGCGACGCCTAGTTCCAACCCATCCAAGGCGATGATACTCGCAACACTGGCACCAACATTCGCGACGCTCGCAAACACGATAAAGGTGTTTTGAACATTTCGAACTTTGGGCACAAGCGCATACGCGACGAAGATACAGAGGACAGCGACCAAGCTGACAGAGCCTCCTATTCGCTCAAACAGCACCAGCGTTGTCCTCTGAGTCGGCTCGAGTTCAACGGGCATGCCTCTCTTCGTGAAGAACTGGTGACTCATTTTTTATAGGTGGTGTTTTCTCGTTTCCCGAGTCCCCGAGTAAGGGAGTGGGGGAGCGAGTGCAAGAAGCAAAAGGAATGATTGGTATGAAGCAAATAAAGGCGAAAGATTGAGAATAAAGAGAGTGGAAGAGAAGAGAGGGAGAGGGAGAGGGAGAAGGAGAAGAGGAGGAGTGAGGTGAAGTGAGGTGATGTGAAGGAGTGTCAAGTGATGTCCTTTTTTGCGTAACTTGTTCAAATGTACAAGACGAGAAGAGAAATGAGCGATACCACAAGAGAGTGTGAGAGGGAAAAGAGAAGAGAAGAGGGATAACAATGAATGGTTTGAGAGAGTCGTCCAAAGAGGGCCAAGGTCGAAGCGTCGTGTTACATTAACACGATGCAAGCACCCGCTTCTGCCGTTGCCGTTAGACGAGGGATCTTTTGCCTCTTTATGTTTTTGGACTGTGAAAGGATGATTGTCCTTTCTCGACAAGCGAACACTCGGTAGAGAGAGAGAGAGAGATGCAGACTACAATAGCCAGCCTGCTGGTTAGAGCGTATTAGTTTGACCAAACATGTCATATACACATTCTCTCCCTTGGCTCTGCGACTTGCCTTTTTCTCATCTGCCAATCCTTTCGAGTTGTCGTCCTCCAGGAGAGAGAATATCAGATATTGAGTAAATGTGTGTTGTGTCGTCTCTTTTGAAATCCCACCAACGCTTGAATTATAATGTTGGCTAAAGTAGGCTTTGCAGTGTCAGTGACACTGACACTGACACTGATGGCCAAAGCACCCTCTCTATCTCTTCTCCCTCTAGAAGACACAACACAACCCAAGATATCCTGCCTCTTGAGAACCAAGACGTCACCAGCTGTTAATCACTGTCAGTCACTATCACGCTCATATCGACCAACACCAACTTTATACTAATCCACCAACACCCATTTGCCCCAGATTCTCATCCCCAGATTTGTCCCATCTCCCGTTTATAGTCTCAGGCTTCAACCAAAACGGTCAGCCCTTACCAAAAGCGGTGATTTGATAGGGCTAATACTCGACTCCTTCTATGCAGTGTTGGTCCTCTCTATGATCCAAACACACAAACAAAGCCGCCCCCCTGAACGAGTCTCGACGTTGCATCTTCCACCCCGCGATCTGATGCTTGGCCTTGGCATCGCCTGTGCGTTTCGTTAGTCTCGATCTCCAAATATGGAGGCAGATGAGATGGCATTGTCCCAACTCTCAGCCTCCCCGGACTCGGAGAGACCTAGCTTCTCCTAACTAAATCGAAATGAAGAGTCCCAGCTGAGCTAACATTGATTTGATTTTTAACCGAGCTTCAGTCCCATTCAATTGCGGTGAGAGAGGGGAAAGAGAAACATGGGCTTCAATTTCAAGGCTATAGCTGTAAGCTCCCGTGGGCTGAATCAGAGTGTGACATCACCAGCACCTTTCTCGGCGCAGACTCGAGCTCGATCAGCCCTTTACTGTACCCGCTGACGAGGCTTGGATCTCTTTCGTTTGGAGCTGGGCTAATTATGAAACGTGGCGGGTGGCTGCTGCGACAAACAATAGCCTTGATCCAATTACTCTGCTCATCCAATGCATGTCTAGGCAATATCTATGTCTGCATCGCATAGGCTATTCTATTTCAGGTACGGGTCCGGCTTGGTATAGGTCAGCAGATCGATCT
Source organism: Fusarium verticillioides 7600 (assembly GCF_000149555.1). Classification (NCBI taxonomy): domain Eukaryota; kingdom Fungi; phylum Ascomycota; class Sordariomycetes; order Hypocreales; family Nectriaceae; genus Fusarium; species Fusarium verticillioides. Next base: position 1,195,399 of record NC_031676.1, on the reverse strand, counting down.
GCATATTTGCCCTGTTTGTTTGTGTGCTTGCTTGCTTGCTTCTTTTCTCTGGCGTCTGGCTGGCTGAATCTCAAATCAGGCTCTGGAATGCTATGCTCACCTACTTTTCTAGAACATACAAAACTCATTCAATTGGCTATCTCAAAGACAAACCCACAGCACAGCTTCTCACCTGTAGCTCTCGCGTGAGAGAATTATGCACACAGCCGTCACAAAATTGCAGAGAAAAGAGACAAGTGAGCAAGTTAAGTTAATGGATCGATTGAGCTCAGCGCCACTTTACAATCTAGCTAACAAAAGAGCTCAAAAACTATAAACCCTGTATAATACCATCCACTACTAACAATCCTCCTGTTTCTGACGCATCGTAAAAATCATTACAGTGTGTAGAGGAAATCGGGTCGCTTATCTCCCATCTCATGGATCTCCGCCTCAGACTTGCCCTCCACAAGGTGATCCCGCTCACCAGCCAACCGCGCCTTGTTCTCACGCGAGAGCAAAACATACATCAACAGACTTCCACAAAAGATACCAGCAAACATGTAGGCAAGAACGGTTCCGTGTCCTGGGTAGAATCGTGGACCGTTGATGAAGACGTTGCTGCTCACAACACCGTTGAGGTTGCCCCATCCTATGACAAACCCAAGAGTGATGCCTCGCTTGTAAACACCCTCAACATTGTTGGCGACCCAACTGATGGTGATTGGAATGACAGGGTAGATACCCAGGGCACCCAGGAAGCAACCAGTGTACTGAATAGCAGGGTTGGTAGAGGCGATAAGCATGATGAAGCCAGCCATACCGACAGGGGCAGCACACAGGTTGAAGATGCCTCGCTTGTTGAGTCTGTCGGAGTACATACCAACGCAAATAGTAACAACTGCGGCCAAAGCGTAGGGTGGTACGCTGAGAAGCTGGTTCTTGACAACGGCCTTCTTGTCGGTGAAGGCCATGTTCTGGATGATGGTAGGCAGGAAAACGCTGAAAGAGTACAGGGGCATCAGGGGTCCCATGTAGATGAGCATCCCGCAGTAGGTCTTCCAGTCGGTAATGGACTGCCAGAAGTACTTCATCTTGAATTGTTCGTCCTGGGCAGAAGATTGCTTGTCGGCGGTGAGTCGATAGATGACACGAGCTCGTTCCTCTTCGGTGATAAACTTGGCATCGGTAGGGAAATCGTGGACCATCCAGAACGAGATGATGCCAACAATCATGGTCATGAGACCTTCAAGGATGAAAATCCATGCCCAGCCGGCAATACCGGCGACGCCATCCATCTTCTGGATAGCAGCAGCCAAGAGACCACCGAAAGAACCGGCGATAGCTGCAGCTGAGAAGAACCACGCAGCACGAGCACCGAATTCGGATCGCTTATACCAACAGGAAAGGTAGTAGTTAATTCCGGGGAAGAGGCCGGCCTCTGTGACACCAAGGAACCATCGAGCAGCCATGAGGCCGTCCCAGGTCTTGACGAAGCCCATTCCCAGCATTGAGGCACCCCAGAGGACCCTGAATACGAATTAGTTGTGTGCTAGTGGTTTACTGAGAGTTTGAACTCACATGATTGCAGGAATGAAGATGGATGGCTTGGACCATTTGAGAAGGACATTGGCAAGAGGCTCAAAGACAGCGTATGAGATGTAGAAAATGGTCAAAGTCAGGTTAAAATGGTGACTGTCCATATGTATGTCATCCATTAAACCAGCTATCTTTGCATTTCCGATATTGGTTCGGTCGAGGAAGCAGATGAGGTAAAGAAGGCAGAGCTGGATCGTGGTTAGTAGGTTACATGTTATATGAGGCAGAGTTGTCATACCCAAGGAACGAGTTTCATATCAATCTTTCGAAGCAATTTCTTCTCCTGAAACCTTGTTAGTGTAGGTCATCAAACATTTGTTTCAATGCCACTTACAGCTTCCCTCGCCTCTTCTTCAGTAAATCCAGCATAAGGGTCATTAACACCAGCAAGATCAACCTCCGAGGTAGAGGCCTTCTCCTCCAAAGTTTCCTTTCGATCGTAGTCGTTCATGATGAGGAAATCCAAAATACAATCGAAGAATCTGATAGGCAAGGGTCCTAGGCAAGGTAATCTATCGTAGGATCACACGAGAAGGTGATGGGTGGAAGTAGGGCCGGCTTCTAAAAAAAACGTGGTGGGAAGGAACTGATAGAGGACAACGGATGCAGATAAGCAACCAGCCGAGACAGAAGGGGAGGAAGGAACCTAAGAATGGGAGGCTCAAAAGAGGAGGAAGGTGGTATCTGAGCAACAGAGCCTCGTCAATGTAAGAGACAAGACAGAAGGAGCTGTAGGGCCAAATCAAGTCAAGTATGGAAGGCAATGCCCGAACCCCAGACGCGGGAGTGACGGTGCAGGTGCAACAAGGGGGAAAGAAGGAAACCCTCTTATTTGCGTAGTATCAACGAGGCGAGAAACGGGAGAAACGAAACAAGCAAAAGAAGAAGCAAGTTTCCAATTCTAATCCTGTTTCTTTTCTTGGTGATAGTTGTAGATGCTTGGCTGTTCTGGTAGGATATCTCTTTCGAAAAACCTGGGGAAAGTGGCCCTTTTAATAGTCAATTCTTCTAACCTCCCCCAGGCTTGAGTCTAGGTATATCCTAGGAAAGCCTCACTTCTCAACGTACTAGGTAGTTAGACCCCTAACTCGGCGTGTGGAGAAGTTGGGCGCCCACGTTTCTCGTCTTGAGCCAACTATGGAGGGATGATAGTCTCGTTAGTGCGGAGAGGAAGGAATTGGAGTAGTATGCAACCATAACATCAACCCTTGGATTCCCTTGTCTCCTCCGTTTGCCCGTCCGTTTACTGCAGCCGACTACCTATACTAACCGGCGAACCACATGTCAGAATCTGTTCCTTCTCGATGTATCTCTCCTCCACATTTACAGGGTATTGAAAATCTCTTATGTCTCAGAGGGGGAGGGGGTGTAAAGAAATACTCGCCGCATGAGAATCTTGGGAATCTCGCTTTTCTTTTCCCTCTTGCGGGGGGCTTGGGGTCACCTTTACAGGGAATACAATCCTTGCACTTGCACGCCTTCATCAACTTACATCCATTGTCCTTGACTTGATATGACTTGACTTGAATTAATTGAAAATCAGTATGGAGCCCGGCAGATGGGCCATGTAACGCCAAACGTGACGCTGATTTTTGTCTTTTTCTTTCCTTGTGTTTCCGAGGGGCGGCCACGCGAGATGGCGCTCTGAGCGTGTTGGGCCATGTAACTCATGTACGAGGTGTGAGCCGTGATGAAGGGAAAGGTGAGAGGTGAGAGAGGAATAGAGAGAGTCGGGTCAGACTAGCGAATATGACCACTAATTGATTTACAAGGTAGTAGATCATCAGGTTTTTTGGTGTAGGTAGTTTCGTTAGTGTCAATCACTAAGAATCTCCAATGCCAAGTTGAAGTTTATTTTCCCCAACTTTCTTATTGATCAGCGCCGTGTCTTCCGAGGACCAACGCACTAACATAGTAAGATAGAAATTGATGGGTGTACATGTAGTACCATTATTTCGAAGCCTGCTGAAATCGAATCGTGCATGGCATCTCATCTCATGTAGTGTAGTGTCATGTAATGTCATGTTACTGTGTCCCCAGATGAAAGACCTTGTGTTCAGAGATGACGGGGGACGGGCCATGTCATGTCATCCCATTCTTGACACAGACGCAAACATGTCCCTAAAGAGATTCAGAATCTAATTATGGGGCTCACTGATGATCGACTAAACTGTTTGTTCACATCCCTATCCGCATCCCTCCCTACATTGCCATTGCCTATTATCTTGCGTCGGATCCGCTGTTTGTCACTATGCATTAGGTCCAACTATCAGAAGCACGTCTTTTAAAACTATCCTTGTATCCCCTCATCAGTCCCAGTCCTTCTCTCCTCCCGCTACTCTAAACACAGCCAAGACTTTGTATCTCCATTCTCAACGGCACTTTGGGTTTCCCCTCTTCTCACGGACAACCCAATTAGCATACTCTGATATGATCACTCCCCAAGCCAAGATCGTCAGCCAGGAACAAGGAAGAGCTCATGGCTTCATTCTAGGCCTGTATTCTCATACTAACAGCTAACTAACTAGTAAATCGCATTAAACACTTTTGATTAAGGCCAACGAATCAGAGGCTCTCAAATATGTTTCGTGATACAAACCAACCTTCAAAAGGCTATTCGTTCCCTCCTTTAGTCTCCCCTCCCACGGTATAGCACGGTCCAGTCCCGGTGTTTGCTCCGCACGCTACGGTCTTCCCGCCGGTCCCCGCCACGGTCTTCCCGCCGGTCCCCGCCACGTTTTTTGGGAGTGACATCGCCTGGAACATCAGCCCGCCAAAAAAACATTTTGGAGATGGTTTAGCGCTAGGGAACCTGCATATGACGCTTCATTTCTGGAGCGTGCCCTGAAGCGAGGAAGAGAGTCTGTCCAGTCGTGCTCTTTTGATTCTTCAGCCACGCCGTGGATGCCGTTATTACAGCATGCGAGAGCAGGTAAAGACGGTGAATAGATATTTCAGCTCGGATACGTACATGTTGAAATGAAGATGTGCAAGGCGCAGTATAATAGTTGACTGAATATACATCAGTGGCTGCTTTGTAATGGGACAAGCAGTAGGCTATCTCTCACCGGTCAAACAGTCCAAATATCTATCATATTTCCACTTATTCTAGGCAGCAATGAAATACAATGCATTATCAAGTATCAAGTATCGGATAATAATCAATTGTATTTTGATATGATAACAGCATCTCATCGTCTACAACGCCCTCAGCATTACCCCATCTTCCCCGCAATCTTCAACTTAGACTACCCGTTCCCCCACTCAAGCCATCCATACCAGAACTTTAACCCATCTCCAGCTTCTCCGCAGATCCCCTTCGAACTCAAGCTCAAACCCTCAAGATACAATACAAACCGCGTCATTTTGGTCTGTCCCCCTCCGCCTCGTCTTTCAAATTCTCAATTCCTACTGGTTCTTCAATCTCTTCCCCTCAGGGATCTTTGGAGTGGTCTGATGAAAGGGAACCGGCGGCGCGGAGGCCAAAGCCCGTTCAACGCCGTAGCGCCCGGCTTAGTCCCCGGTAGTTGAACATTCCGGATACCTTCTCCAGGCAAAGTGAGTTGATGAAGCCATCGCGGCGGCCGCGGGAGTCAGCCACGCGGAGATCAAGCGCCGTTTTCTCACCTCCACACGGCTCCGGATCTCCCCGTTGATGATGTTTCCCCAGAATCACTTCATGACAGACCAGGTATTCCCCAGGATCTGAGCATCTCAGTATGAACTCGGGACGGTGATGCCTCGGCATTGTGAATCTCACTTCCCCACGATTCTTGACAATGTATTCCTTGCTGTTCGAGATCCTGGGAGTGATGCCACAACGTAGTGAACTAGGCCGTTCAAGGCCATTTGAGGCACTTGACTCAGGATACTATGAGTAGGTATCGCGGATGAGCAAATCTAGACGACACCATCCAACTTACAAGGTGCCAGGTGAAAGGTGAGGAAGTTGTCCGAAACTCTGGTACCTTATCCTAGGAAACAGCCCCTTATTTCGATACACTATTGACTGAATGTAACCACAATCCTTCCAGTCAGATTTTTCTTACAGACTCCTTGGCATTGGATTTCTCGACATCAGTCCTCGGCAAGCGTTTGTTCTCGTTCTGTATTTCCAGCCAGCAATTTCGAAGAGTCTGTGCTCCTGAATCTTGAATGCCTCTCCTTTCTATCCATGTTACAGTTAATACAATACTTTAATTAGGCCACTCCCTGTGCTTCCAATCAGCTCTTTCAAATCGATTTCAACAAGTTAAGCTTAAATAAGCGCTCCTATCACACTCGTAAATCCTGACCGAAAGGCAGCCTGCAGGCCACGATGTACTCCAAGGCTATTTCCCAGCAACGGCTGATTGTATTCGATAAACGCAGCTGAGTTCTCATTTTCCATTCTTGCGAGGATCGTATTTCTAATTTCATATTACTAGTTCTCTACTTGGCGAAAACGCTGAGTTACACCACACTAATACCGTACAACACCACTATCCATGCAGCCAACCTTGCATCTACAGCCCGTCCAGTAACAACATTAGAGTGTGGTCATTGCATGGCCAATCTCCAGGCACAGCACCAAGGTACCCAGATCTACGGCGCGGGTAGCCGCAAGATACGAGATTCTGTTCTCGTATATCACTGCATCCATTGAAAACCAAGAACTTGGTACTATTCTCGTGCAACACTTCCACGTGGGTTATCGAAAAACATTCCGAGCTGCGATACTTTCACGGCATCATTCCTTTTGTCTGACCAATCGCTGACGGTTTATTCTCTTCTGCTTCGCTGACTTTGTTTGATACGATAAAATATTGTCTACGCGGCTTTCTTTTCTCCGTGACTATCTTCCAAGGCCATCTACGCGGATGAAGAAAGTCCAAGCTCCTTGTAGAAAGCTTCCGAACTAGGCTCCCGGCCCAAGAACTCCCTCAAGAATTCCAACTCAGGAATACTTCCACCTCTCTCGAGAACGGTATGGCGATATCGGCGACCCTCCTTGCCGTCCATTGGGTTCTTGGCGAAGAACGAGTGGAACATGTCGAGCGAGAACACCTCTGAGTAGAGGTAGCCGTAGTAACCAGCATCGTACCCGCCGATGAAGTGGCCAATGCCGGCATGCCTGTTACCCCATTCACTACATTCAAGTTAGTTTAACAGTAAAAGTTCATCTCCAGTAGGTACTTACAGTCCTTCGCCCAGATCCTCAGGGCCCTTGGTGCCAGATATCTCATGCCTAAGGGTGTTCCAAACTCGGCCGGCATTGAGCTTTTTGACAGCCTCATGAGACTCGGGCGTGTGCACAGTCATGTCAAAGAGTCCAATGACGAGCTGTCCCAGTGCACCTATAGCGGAGTTGAGGCGCTTGGTGGAGACAAGCTTCTCGATAAGCTCGTCGGGAATTTGCTCCTGAGTCTCCCAATGCTTGGAAAGCGACTTAAGAACGCTAGGTGTCCAGCACCAGTTCTCCAGCATTTGAGATGGGGCTTCAACAAAGTCAAGCACCGTAGAAGTTCCGTGGAAGTAGCTGTAGCGGGTACGGCCAGCTAAGTCGTGAATGCCATGGCCCAGCTCGTGGAACAGGGTCACAACCTCGTGATGCTTGAGCAGAGAAGGTTTCTTTGGTGAAGGCTTGCTGAAGTTGCAAACAAGAGCAGTGACGGGGTAGTGCTTCTTGCCATCCTCGGTGACATAGCCAGGCTCAAGGTTGAAGTTGGCGTTGTGGCCATACTTGTTGTCTCGGGGGTGAAGATCCAGGTACAGATAACCATTGAAGCTTGAGCCCGAGGCCTCATCGTCCCACACGCTGTAGATCAGAACATCCTCATGCCACACAATGTCTTCCGCCTTGCCAGTGGGGCTGAGCCTCGCTCGCTCCTCAGGCTTGAGCTCGACAAACACGAAGCCGAAAATCTCCTCGAAAATCTTGAGCATACCGGCAAATGTCGACTCAACAGGGAAGTACTGCGAGATTGCGGCTTCGTCAACACTATACTCCTTCTCCTTTTGTATTCTGGAGTAAAACGATGTGTCCCACATGTAGAAGCTGTCGTCAAATGAAAGGCCACGCTCCTCGTAGTCCTTCTTCTTGTACTCTTTCAGTGCGTTGATCTCCTTCGCACCACCTTCGGCCAGTCTGTTGCGAAGATCGTCTAGGAAAGTGCGAACAGCAGCAGGAGTCTTGGCCATCTTTTCTTCAATGCGCAGAGCGGCATGGTTGTCGTAACCGAGAAGGCGAGCGGCCTCATCTCGGAGGGCGATGATCTCTTGGAAGATAGGAACATTGACATTCGCCTGAAGGTTCAATTAGCAGGGATTTTGGAGTTTTGTTGGTTGTCTCACCTTGTTGGATTCCGCAATGGTGTACTTGCGGCGAGTATCGGCATCGATAGCATACTTGATAAGAGGGAAGTAATGGTTATACTTAAAGGACAGCTTGACCTTGCCCTCATTTTCACCAGTGCCCTTCTCCAGTGAATCAATGTCAATGTCGTCAGAAGGAACTCCCTTGAGTTCCTCGGGGGTAAACCAGATGGCACCCTTCTCTTCGTTGAGGTTTTTCTGAGCCTTTATCTCAAGCTCGCTCAGACGCTTCTGGATCTCTTTGAAGCGGTCTCGCTTAGGACCAGCGGGCAGTCGAAGACCGTTGCGAATGTACTTCTGTCGCTCTTTCTCAAGGACGTGCGCCTGCTCCTTGGTGAGATCCTGAGATGCTCGGTTGGCGTAGGCAGCATCGACGGCGTTGAAGACATCCTCCCGCATGTTACACTCTATGCCGAAGTCATTGAAGGCACTCTCGGCTTCAGTAGAGGCATCGCGAAGCTCCTTGTTGGTGGAAACATGGTGGTAGAAGGTCAGAATGCGTCTCTTGGTGGCAGCCAAGTTTTCGTCAATGAGGATGGGCTCAAGCACATTGGCAAAAGAGGCCTTGTCGGCAGTAACATTGGCAGTTACAGAGTCCAAAACATTCTTGGTAGCATCGCAAAGCTTCTTGGTATCGGCAGCGATCGATTCGGGGGTGGCGGTGAACAGAGGCGGTGCCTGAGGAGGGTTACGATACTTGTCGGGAGCCATTGTGCTAGTAACAAGCTGTCTTCGTGATAGAATAGTTCGTGGGGCTTGGAATCTGAAGTGATTCACTAAAGAGCCGAGACGAGAGAAGGCTCGTGAGGAAGCCAGAGTGACGGCGACGAGAAGGATGAAGAGAGAGAGTAGGAGGAGGAGGGGTCTGCGGGAAGCACGCTTATCCAGCTTGGATATAAATATGATGGACGGGCTCGGGATGTTTCTTTGGGATGTTAGCCGATTGGCTTGATGATGGATGATTGAGGCAACCTACCTACAGTTGAAAGAGGGGCTTATGCTCTGAGACTAAGTCGATTGATCCGTTTCTAGGCGTCAAAAGCGTTGAAGAGGCGTTACTGAAGATGCAGCAAGATGGGGCGATACCTTAAGTGAAGGTGCAGCTAAAGGTAGAGCTCCTTCGTGGACCCGCTTATGGGTGGAAAACGCGGGGCAATCGGATGCGGTGTCATGATCAGGGCGGCTAATGAGTTATCATGTGCTATGATTATGGCATAATTTAGGCTTGAGGCCATAATTGTCTAATCGATATGTGAAACTGTTTATGTAACAGAAGCGAGAGTTAGTTGGGGTTGTTTATACCTGTCGTCATGAGCTCAAGTCATGCATGATCTTCACCAAAAGACACCGCAAAAGACACCGTCAAAGCCAAGGCACATAGAGCTTCATTTCTAGACTCCCTGTTCCCCTAAGTAGGTATCTACGAAAATCCAACATGCTAGTGCGTCGCGAATGCGCAGCAATAATTCATCATTTCAGCGTTCCCATAGCCGATTTCCATCCATATCCATAATCAATCAAACAAGCAAACGCCGGTCCGTCAACGCATATGCATAACCTAACCCGCCCATATCTGTACATTGTCTAGTTGGCGAGAATGGTTCGCACAAGGTCTGTTTATATCCCATTAGCTGCTTGTTTCATTGGATATCGTGTACTGCAGAACTTGCCTGTGTAGTTGACCTGGCCTGAGCTGGTGTCAACGGCCTTGAGGAGCTCATCGACCTCCTCATCAGTCATCTTCTCGCCCAGGTTTGTCAGAATGTACTTGAGCTGGCCGACGCCGATGAAACCCGTCATATCCTTATCAAACACTTGGAAACCGCGGCAGTATTCCTCAGGCTCGCCAGGGTCGCGGAAACCGCCGGGGCGGTTCAAAACACGCTGGAATGTCTCAAAGTCGACTGTATCGCCAGCGTCAGTTATGCGCTTTTAAATCGCATCGCAGGGAGTAAACTCACATTCACCACCGACATTCTTCTCGAGGTCCTGGATCTCAGCGAGGGTGGGGTTCTGGCCGCAGGCGCGCAGCAGATCACCAAGGCTGTCAACAGTGACACGGCCATTTCCGCGCTTGTCGAACAGAGCGAAAGCCTCCTTGTAGTTGGTAGAAGCCTGAGAATCGAACTTGTTAGAAGACATGATTGCTTGTTTGATTGATTTCGAGGTTCGAGTGTATGTGGGAAATGCGTTCTGAAGAATGCGATTGAAAGTGTTGCTGCTCGGTAGTTGTAGAAGTATGCAAGATGCAGGTAAAAAAAAAACCAAGGCTTGTGCCGGGCGAGCTGAAGCAAAACCAACTTCCAACTTATTCGGGCGACCACACCAAACTGTCGAATCAGAGGGCGGGGTGCATTGTTTACGTGGGCGAAGAAAGGGGTGTCCGGGGCAACTGAGCTCACTCACCATTTTTGGTTTGTTTTATTAGAGGGGTCAACGTTGACGTTAGTGGGTGTGGGTGTGTGTGGCTCGTTGGTTTGGTGACACAACAAACAGTGCTACAACGGTCGAGAGATGTCTTTGAGATGGTATTAGAGAGCAGAAAATGGTGTTGAGAGGTTGAGTGATGAAGAAAGAGGAAAAGAGGGCCAAGATTGCATCTCGTTTGCATTTCCTCTCCACGCTCTGGCCTCCCTGGGCTCTTTTCCCATACACTGACGGGGCAACGGGGTCATCCTAAGGTATGGGCCAAAGTCAGCCAGGCCTGTAGGTACGGAAAAGGTCTGACCATTCCTATACTAGCCCAGCCACCAAAGCTGTCTACTTAATTATGTCCTTTGTCTGCTAATGCCGTTTGGCGGTGAAACTATTGAAACCGGAGTAAATAATGCAAGGCCCCTTTTGGATGAATCAAAGTTATGTCAAACATCGGCCCAAGAGGTCTCTCGACATAAAAATCAACTGCCGAAGTCGCAGCTCTCACTCATATTTCAATGTCTTGGTAGAAGCTCTTCCTGGTGAGGCTATCGTGGCACTGGACGGAATTCATCCCTCCAAATGCCGCAGAGCCTCACAAGGACCCTTAGTATTAAATAGTCAATTAAGGCTGCCAATACTTGGCTACACTCTACAATGATCCAATAACTTGGTTTCATGTTTCCCTTTATGAGAGCTAACGTAGAACAAATCTCCAAATTACTATTGTTTACTCTGTATCATATTCTTGGATCCATTTCCCTATATTCGTCGCTACGAGGCTTCATCTCGTCTTTGTACGCGGACAAACAAACCTCTTTAGTTGACACCCCGGAGCCTTTTATTTTGAAAGACACGTGCCGTCATGTTTTTGAGTGGCCCTTGTGCGCCAATTCACTGAATGAAAACTCTATAGACTATCTGTTCTGGCGACTCTATGTCGGGATAGCCTCGATATTCTGTGTCTATACGGAGGCCTGCTTAACTTATCATACCTTTTCCGTGATGAGTTGAAGCCAACTCCGACAAGATGCCCTAAGCTTTCCAGACCCTGAGATTACTGCTACCTTTCATATGACATTAAAATTTACAGAACGACGTCATTGTAGTCGCTTAATCTCTTTTTGAATCCATCATGGGGGTTTCATTTCATCCCGCGATCCTGGAAATTATCTCTTGGCTGAGTCTTCCCAGCTTTGGCTAGCATCATTCAGGTCCTGGCTAATAATGAAGCTTATCGTAGATCTTGTTCGCTTGCTAACTACCGATCATGATCTGTGCCATGTTGTATTTCATGATTCAAGGTCATCTTTGGTTACCCTGAACACTGAAGTCTCAGTGGTTTGCAACGGACCAAAATAACATTTCTGACACAAGGGTAAATTCAATGAGGTTTTTAGTAGACTATATTAGCTAATCTACACTGACGGCATACTTTCTTTCACGTTGTTGTCTATTCTGTCTTTGAAGTGTTAAATTAATTAGAGCTGGTTTTTATCAGTGCATGATTCCCATCTGTCCATCCACCCGAAAGCATATGCTTTAGTTTGACAACCCACGTAACTCACCCTATAGTTCATAAAATAAGCTCAAAGATTTTCAGTCCAAAGTTTTATCAACATCCCTCTTGGTAGATGGCCGTATCATTCGACTCAGTTGACACCTACATGTGACGTAGTACACAGCTTTCCAACGGCGGAGTCAATTCAACAATCTCCTAGGAGATACATTTCCTGTACGAGGGAACTTGCCCGAATGTGGAGTTGATCCAGTGACAATGGCGTTTCATATGGAAGGTGCCTCGTGATTCGTCTATAGACTTCGAACACTGCAATGATTTATAATGTCCAGTTTAATGGGCAATCAGTTGTAAGTGTGAGTGTGAGTGAGCTATTGCGTCTTAAGTAGAGCCCCGCAATGACCTTTATCCTCGGCACAAACTCACTTACAGCATCATCAAGCACTTGTTTCTTCAACATTGAGCAACATACATTATCTTGAAAATGGCGACTGAGGCTACTGTTCGCAAATTCTTTGCATCGTCCGCTTATGCTGTGGCTGGTGCCAGCTCCAACCCTGCCAAGTTCGGACACCGCGGTAAGGCTACCTATTCATTGTGTGTGATGGTACCTCGCTAATCAAGGAACTTGTAGTCTTTGCTTGGTATCTCCATCATGACTTACCAGTAACTCCCATCAACCCGGGCTCAGAGACCATCAACGCTTTGAACAAGGACCACCCTACTGTTCCTAGTGTGACCGCTCTTTCAAACCCTACGCAGACATCTCTGTCAGTCATTACTCCACCAGCAGCGACCCTAAAGGTGCTTCAGGAGGCAAAGGAGAAGGGAATTCCGTCGGTGTGGCTGCAGCCTGGCAGTTTTGACGATGCTGTCCTCAAGTTTGCCAACGCTCCTGGGACGTTTGAAGCTGTTGTTGCTGGTGATGGTGGCCGAGGCCATGAGGGATGGTGTATCTTGGTTGATGGTGAGCGAGGACTGAAGGCTGCTGGCAAGCTGTGATAGATCAATGTACAGGGTGTCAAGTCATGATTGACGAGTCAGGTTATTACGATTTACTTGCCAATTTTGCTTCTTCTTATGTGATTGATGGTAATGCTCAGAGTATATGGAGTACGGAGTAGCCATTGGGCCAATTGAATGATAATAATAGGTAGGTATATATCGACTTAGGGATATCTCGGAATAGACAGTCGTCTAGTTAACCCCAACATCATTGAAATATTTTCGCCTGATACTCACCGTATAAAGTGCTGTATTTCCCAAGGCCTCTATTGGTGACATAGGGCCCTAAAGCCCATGGATGTTTAGATCTCTGGGGTTGAGTCGCTGGCAGGGATCCACCAAAGTAAACAAACGCGCCAGGACCCACCCCGACACTCTGCGTTGCTTGACTTGGATAGACTAGATCCTCGCTCGCTACGATCACCTCTAATTCAATTCCTTCCACCAACAACCGTCTTTCACCGTCATTCAGTTCTATTGTGTTGACGCAGCGCGCGCCCTTGTTTTCGAGTTGAACATATCCTCTCATGAGCGCGATTATCTATTCTATTTTCTCTTTTTCTACGTCTTCGACCGCTCGCTAGCTGCTGACTTAGTAGACCAAGCTTTCTCTCCAATTTGTTTGCCCACAATCGAAGCATCGCGTCTTGTTTTAAATACCCTTGACTGACCGCGCTTTCACGCGCAACACTACAACAACCATGTCATTTGACGACGTCACAGACCAATTCATCACATACGAGAGCCGTTTGGCCTCCTTCCACAAGAACTCCAAAAAGCGAGGTTCTACAACGAGCGGAAGGGGCACAAAAGCTCTGAATTGGCCACACAAGAGCATCACACCCGCGAGCGTACGATGACCACGATATTTGCACCATAATAATCCGCTGACAATGCTGTAGCTCGCCCGCGCTGGACTTTTCTTCAATCCTACACCAGAGAACCCCGACAATGCCACATGTTTTCTATGCCACAAGGGCCTCGACGGCTGGGAAGCAAATGACGACCCTCTCCTCGAGCACCTGAAGCATGCTCCCGAATGTGGCTGGGCGGTTGTCGCAGCGATTGAAGCCGAGGTCGGAGATTATGCGCAACAAGATCCTGATCAACCATACATGAAGGATGCTCGAAAGGCCACATTTGCTGGAAGGTGGCCCCATGATTCTAAGAAGGGATGGAAGTGCAAAACCAAGCAGCTGGTCGACGCAGGATGGAAGTACACACCGACTGAAGACTCGGACGATATGGCCACGTGCACCTACTGCCAACTGGCCCTCGACGGCTGGGAGCCTGGCGACAAGCCTCTGTGAGTATTGCTCCTTCGTTTCCCATATCGCGTCGACTGACCGGGTGTCTACAGAGATGAGCATTATAACCGATCACCTGGCTGCCCATTCTTTATTCTTCTCGAAGAGAAGCAGTCTACTAAGAAGTCTGGCCGAAGCAAAGCTGGACGCGCATCCAAGGCCTCGCGATTGTCTGCGCAATCAGTCGCTACAGTCGCATCGGAGGTGACCTCGATCAACGAGTCTACAGCTGCCATTGAGGACAGCGTCTTGACAACAACTTCGACTACACAGGGCGGAAAGAAGACAAAGGCTCGCAAAGCGACTTCGAAAGGACGAAAGACAAAAGCCAAGAAGGAAGCACCCGTCGAGGACGTTGAGGCATCCATTGAAGAAGAAGAGGCACCAGTGACAAAACCTGCTCGAGGACAGAAGCGAGACAGTGCAGCAGTGGAAGACGCCAGTAGCATGGCCATGTCTCCACCGGGTAAGAAGCGTGCCACGCGGAAAGGTGGCAATGTTTCTGTAAATGAGTCGACATTGCAACAAGACGAGTCGGTTGATGTTACCGAAGTCTCTGTCTCTAAGAAGGGCGGGAAGAAGAAGACGACACGTAAGGCGTCAGCCAAATCTTCTCGCACCGTATCATCAGGCTCTGCGACTTCGGAAGTGGTGACTTCTGGGTACGAGGCAACTCCTGGAACATTCCCTGACGATGATGAGATTGAGCGCCAACTCGAAGCAGACCTTGAGAGACAGCTTACCGAAGACGAGGAGATAACCGCTGACTCTGATTCTGAAAGACGTCAGAGCAAGAAAGAGAAGGGAGAGAAGGCAGCAAAGGCTGAGAAACATGAGTATTCCCGAGACTATGCCATGCTCAATCCCGAGCCAGTGGAGCCGAACGAAGACGATGTTGATAACGAACTTCGAGCTTTACAGGCTGAGATGGAGGTTGATGAGGAGCCAGCACCTCAGCATGAACCCCAACCAGAGCCAGAAGTCGAACTTGAGCAGATGCCTGAGCCTGAACATCAGGAATTGCATATCCCCAAGAAGGGTCGAAAGGCTGGAACTAGAAAGGCTTCCAAGCAGAGCAAGTCTACGAAGGCCAAGGCGGCACCTGAGCCTGTTGAGGAAGATGAAGCTGAGCCCGAGAAAGCACAGCTACAGGAACACGAAATGCCAGAGGAAGAGGCCACACGACCAGAAGCAGAGACCCAGATCGATGAGACAGCCCACGACGATAGTCTTGTTAGCACTGACACTGTTGTCAAGAAGTCTAATAATTCTCGCTTGAGTACAGGCAGCCGAGGGCGTGGACGCCCATCCAAGGCATCCCTTGCCTCGAGGGCTTCCGCCAATGATTTGGAGCTAGTTGAAGCGCCAGAAGAAGCTACTCCAGAGCCTGCTGAGGAGCAACCCACAAAACGACCCCGGGGACGTCCTTCCAAGGCTTCATTGGCATCTCGTCCATCTGCTGGACCTGACGAGAGCCAAGTGAGTGAAGCGGCCCCTAAACGTGGTCGTGGACGTCCTTCGAAGAAGTCACTGGAAGCTCGGAGATCGATGGAAGCAGCGGCGAGCCAGGAATCCACACAGCCCTTCACACAACCGGTTGAAGAGCGCATGCAAGAGGACGTCGAAGTCTACGCGTCTGAGGAACAAAAGGACGAAAGGCCACCTTCTTCCCGTGTTGTATCGTTTGAATCGGCGCAGGCATCTCCCGCACAACAGCCTATGCCATCATCACCACCCGCAAGCTCGGCTCACCTGGCGAACCCGCCATCTACCCCTGGGAGAATCATTTCTCCCGCGCCATCGGCTCGACAAGCAGCCATCTCACCCTCTCAATCACCCCAATCCTCTGACGCCGAGAACCAACCGCCCTCTTCCAGACTTACCACGAGTTCCAATCCCAAGAGAGTAGCACTCGCACCCGTGAACTCTACGCCAACGCGCTCGTCACCATCCAGGCGCAACGTGATTGCGGGACTCCGCAGCACGGCACCATGGACAGAGTTGGATCTCGACGCTGTTTTCGGAACACCGTGTGTCAACCCAGACAAGGAGAACGGCGTAGAACGATACCTTAAGCAGGGACAGACTTTGACGTCACCCGAGAAGCAGATGACAGTGCAAGAGTGGATCTACTACAATGCTTCAGAGGCCGAGAAGAAGCTGAAGTATGAGTGCGAGTCGATTGTCAACCGATTTGAGAGTGAAGGATCAAAAGCAATGCGCGTGCTTGAGGGACTGGTTGTGGAATGAGACATGACTTTCTAGACAGATGAATGACGGATGGCAGGCAAAAGCTGGATACGATACATACACAGACACAGACTCTGACTATTGCTCTTTGATGTAACTTAGTTAATGTGCATGACAAACAAGCTCAGGAATGACGGCGTTGGTTGGGATGAACATGATGAACTTTTCTCAGATACTGGGTTTTTGTTAATGAATGAAAGAAGGAAAAAAGACTCTTCATTTCCTATTCGATTGTTTGAATTCAGCCTTTCATGTCGTCACATTTCTAGAGATCGACGCCGTTCTTTCAGGAACCATCCGCAGATCTCTACGTCAAAGCCTCTACGAGATTGACTCTACACTACAGCCGCAACTATGAGCTTCAGCATTCCACACAGAAGCCATGCCGAAGAAACTAGGACATGCTATTTTTCTGAGAGGCTGATCAGCGTAGATAGCCGCCACTAGACGTTCGGTGCCCCTTGCATTCCAGGCTAAAAGCCCAGAACCCTTAAGGGTTCAAACTTTGCCTTTTCCGTCCGAGATCGCGGACATGGCGATAGAGCTTTGGGATCATTCGAAGATGGAGGCGTTTGCAAGAAATCAAATTGAGAGGGGATATGGGATATATAAGAGGTGGCAGAAGTGCTTCTCTGAAAGGTCTGAGACAGTTTCTGAATACCTTTACTCACAAGAATTACACTCATATCTCGGAGCAACACTGGTTGTTAGCCATACCCAAAAACACATTGTCAATATGCTTGGACTCTCTTTTCCTTCCTTCTGGGCCTTCCCCCGTCGCAGGTCGACAGTGGATGCTGAGCTCGCATATCTTGAGAGCCTTGAAGCCGGCAACTTTGACGAGCCTCTTTATGTCAGACGCAAGGAACTTGGACTAAGCGACTGGTAAACAAGGAAGAGAAGAAGAAAAGCGAAAAGCAAAAAGAAAAAACAGTGAGCTGAAGACTCCAGAATATGTCACTATTTACTTACAATCAGCAAGACATGTCTTTTCGGTGCGCCTGGTAGCGGTGCCGGATGTTGCACGATTCGAGACGACTTCACGATTATCATCAATATTTCTTTTGTCAGATTGTACACTATATGATAGGACGGGCGATTGTACTCTATATTTGTACTATATCACATCACATCACATCAAATCACACCAACGCATACAAAACAGCACAGACAATAAGATTGTTAACTAAGCCTGCCAAATCGGCGGCGACAATATGATCAATTTTCAACCTCATGCCATGCATTTGATGTGCTCTCCTTGCTATCAAACCTGGCCGAGTTATGGCCACCATTCTCCTGCCCAAACAATCTCATCTCCTCGCTCATCCCCGTGGTATATATGTAAGGAGTGTCTGGTGTCTCAATGCTGATTCTATATGCTTCCCACCATGCGCCAAATGAGTGTCGTGGCAAAAGTCAAATATCCAAAAATGTAAAGTCATCTCTTCCAAAATCTTGCATGTGCATTGAGTATCCATGAGGCGTAAACATAAACGTGAAGTCATAGTC
The DNA here is from genome assembly GCF_000149555.1 of Fusarium verticillioides 7600. Lineage (NCBI taxonomy): Eukaryota > Fungi > Ascomycota > Sordariomycetes > Hypocreales > Nectriaceae > Fusarium > Fusarium verticillioides. The sequence goes on along the minus strand of NC_031676.1, from coordinate 1,177,462 downwards.
GAATAGACATTAATGTAAGGAGTGTCGTGAAAAAAAATATCCAAAAAAGTGGTTGTCGTTTTGTCGTTTGAAGATTAAATGAGCACCATCAGCATTGAGAAAAGCGCGATGATTGTGGCAAAGCTAGTTTTCAATCTTGACGCAGCAGCCTCAACCGTTGAAGGTGCGGCAGTTTCGTCTGAGGTAGACGATGAAGTGCGTGTCTCGAGGCGCGATCTTCTCTCTGTAGCGGCTCCAGAAGCACCAGATCCAGTCTCTGTTTCTCTCCCTGATCCTGACTCTGTCTCTGTTGCGGTAGCTCCAGATTCTGTTCCAGTTTCAGTAGCATTTGCGTTGCCAGAGCGTGTAGCTTTGACAGTCGTCTCGGTGGCAGCTCCAGAAGCATCAGTTTCTGAACCTGTCTCGGCAGAATCCGTCTCAATACCCTTGGTCTGGGCTGTTCTCGATCCTGTTTCTGTAAGGGTAGAAACTAAATCAGTCTCAGAGTCACCAAGTGACGATGTGACAGTTCCGACAACACTCTTGGCTGTAATAGACAAATTGGTAGACTCACCAGCTTCAGAGTTTTCAGACCCATTGGTTGATGTCTCCTCAGCCGCTGTCTCAGTCTCGGTCGCCTCGGCCTTTTCAGTTGTCTCAGCCGGAACCGAACTCTCTTCAGCAGCTTCTCCAGATGTGGTTGGCTGTGATGCACCAGAAGTCGATCCAGCTGCATCTGTGGTCGGCTGGGCCTGCTCGGAAACTCGTGTAGAAGCATCTTCTGTAGAAACAGGTTCTGCGATATCGGTGCTCTCATCCCCAGCACTAGTCGCCTCAGCAGCATCCGAGGTAACAACAGCTTCTGTAGTAGGTTCGGCTTCAGCACTAGTAGACTCGGGCTCAGACTCTTCAGTTGTCACTGGAAGGGCACTGAAACCGCCAGAGGTGGCCTCGACCTGTCCTGTCGTCTCAACATCCGCAGATCCAGTAACTTGGGACTCAGGGCCAGATGCAGCTGTGGTGACAGTCGTGGTATCCTTTCCATCACAGTAATCGATGAATTGGTTAAACTCAGGCTCAACATAATCGCGGATGGTGTTCTTGCTCTTGGAGGTGTTATCACTAATACAGTCGCGGCACATGTCGTAGCTACCACGGAATGAAGAACCTGCTCTGCAGAGTCTGTCTGATTTTCCAGTTGAGAGTGCGATCTTGTAAGCACCATCACAGTCATCGTAGCAAATGGCTGGAGTGACATCTCGCCTGTCGTACATGTGGAGTCCACGTCGTTGGTTGTTGCTGGGGATGTTGCCATAGGACTCTGCTACCGAAGTAGTGGCATCAGGCCAGTCACTCAAGGTTGTCTGTGAAGCCCAGTTTCCGGTCGAGAATGTCTTCAGCTCTCCACTCACGATCTTCTCATAGACTTGCTTCTCAAAGATATCATAAGAAAGCCCGAAAGCCTCTGGGTTCAGGTTGAAGTAACCAGGAGAACGAGGGTAGAAACCAGTCTTGTTCTTGCGCCATTTCGCCTTCTTGACCTTGGGAGCCTTGATACAGTATTGAGGTTCACAAAGATAGTCCTCATCAGGTGGCTCCGCCCAGAAGTTGCACCATGCTGGCTTCGGCGGGTTGCAGACGTAGCCTGGCTCGCAACCAAATGTGAGATCAGACTTGCGGTCGAGTGGCGCAGATCGACCTGTAGGCTTGGGGCACAAGGTGATGCGTCCAGGAGTAGCCGTGACTGTGGTAGGAGGGAGCTGTACTGTTTGGCCAATGGTCAAGGTAGTAGTGTAGACAGTTGTAGGGCCTGGAACCACTGTGACAACCGTCTCACCGTCCTTAGTCAGAGTCACAGTCTCTGCAGGCAGTCTCTCTGTGACGACCGATTCAATGGTGACAGTAGCCTGCCCTCCAGGGACAGTAACAACGGTACGCTCTCCGGGAACTGTGACGGTCCTTTCCTCGCCAGACACTGTGACAACAGTTTCCTGACCAGGTAGAGTCACAGTCCTTACCACAGTTCTATCTTCGCCAGGCTGGACAATAGCTCTGGGGATCGTCACTGTCTCGTCTTCTCCAGCCTTGGTAATAGTAACCTTGCTTCCTGGAATAGTAACGACGTCGGTAATTGTCAAAGCAGGTTCAGTAACCGTATTTCCAGCCTCGGTGACAGTGCTTCCGGGCTCAGTGACAGTTTCCTCGGGAAGAGTAATAGTTGTACCAGCCTCAGTCACGGTACTGCCAGGCTCTGTTATAGTAACTTCAGGGAGCGTCACAGTAGTGCCTGGCTCGGTGACAGTCGTTCCAGCCTCGGTAACTGTTGGTCCTGGTACAGTAACAGTACCCCCGTCTTCGGTGATTGTTACTCCAGGCTCCGTGATTGTGACGGGAGGTAGAGTCTCAACGATAGTCTCCCCTGGAAGCGTTTCGACGAAAGTTGGTCCGGGCACAGTTTCTATCACTGTGATCGGCTGTGTCTCAACATATGTTGGTCCAGGTCGAGTCTCAACCACAGTAGTTCCCTCATGAACTGTTTCTGTGATTGTGGATGCAGCTTGAGTCTCGGTTATCGTCACCTTCTCCGTGACTTTTTCCGTCACCTTCTCAGTCTCAGTAACGGTGACCTTTTCGGTGACCTTTTCTGTAATCTTTTCGGTGACAGTGGTGGTGCCGCCAGGAGCGCTTCAAGCATGTTAGTGAAAGCTATTTGAGTAATCAGTAGCAACTTACCAAGATTGAGTTGTCTCAGGGGGCGCAGTCGTGGTGGGAGGCTCAGGAGACTCAGTGGTAGTAGTTGGAGGCTCATACGGCCCAGTCGTAGTAGTTGGAGGCTCAGGAGCTTCAGTCGTTGTAGTAGGAGGTACGTAAGGCTCAGTTGTGGTGGTAGGGGGCAAAGGGGCTTCACTCGTTGTTGTTGGAGGCGCAGGAGGCTCCTCGCTGGTGGTTGAGGGCCCATAGGTTGGAGGCGGAACTACGGTGTAGGAATCTGTGATAACCGGAGGCGGTGGAAGCGGCTCGGTGGTAGTCTCAGGCGGAGGATCTACTGTAGTTGGATCGTTGGCAGGATAGCTGTCTGTGATAACAGGGGGGGGAGGAACCACCACAGTCGTCGTCACGGGTACAGGACAACCGCACTTAGCATCCCAAACCACCATTGTACCGTCCTCTATGTACGGGGTTCCTGTATCGGCCCCGCCAACACTGGTATCGTCTTGCTCAACTGGCGCGGCAGAGGTGACTTGAGGTGCCGGAGCCGCTGTTGTTTCTGCCTCGACCTCGGCTGCAGAAGTCTGAACTTCAGGAGCGCTGGCGAAGTATCCGTCTTGAGCGGGTGCCTGTGTATTGGCAGCAGCAGGTTGGAGGCTTGCTGATTCAATCCTTCGATAGAGACCTTCTCCAGCGTTCTGAGCTGGAATCTCAACAGCTGCAGCGCCCAGGGCACTGAGTAATAGTGAGAAGCGCATGACAGGCAACCGCCTTCAATGCAATGAGTGAGTGATACCAGTGTCAGAGCCGTCTGGTCCTAGTAGCGAGTGTGGTTGAAACGAACGTCAAAATTAACTCTTCTTGGTTGCGATGTTAGAAAAGGTCAAACAAAGAGATCAATGTATTGATTTTGAAGAAGTATCACAAATATATGATAGAGGAGCTGGGCCAGGGTTGGGGGCTGAGTAACAGAGGAAGCCTTACCAGAAACTGGCAATGCGGATTTTCAAGCCCACATACGTCAACATCCACAAGAAGAGTTAATTACTCTGGTAAGCCACTCCGGAGTATAAACACGGCAGGGGAGCAGCTGAGAGAGCCGAGTTGCGGGTCGACGTAAGAGCAGAGTCGATTCACCAGAATGAAAAGTTTGTATGTAATCAAACTCAACAGCCAAGCGTCAGCCAAATTAAAGAGATCCTAGTCTGGTCACCGAAGATAAGATGACTTATTAAGACAAAGAGCAAGGAACATCACAAAAGATCCATTGAGAAGGAGTACAACACTGTAGCTAAAATGTGCTGGAAGAGCTTGTGGGTACCTCGCCTGAGCTTGCTGGCCTTGAGCGATCCGTAGCATGAGCAACAATGCATTTACATGCATAGAACATGGATGAGAACAAGGGTCTGACAGGGGTATGCACATTAAGATATGTCCCAATTGAGGAAGCAGCACGACCTTTGAAGGTCCACTTGGACAAGGGCCTTGTTCTGACGCCTCTGAGAGACTCCAATATCACGCACGCACGCTCTTAGATCCAGAGCTGCGGGCCGTGAAGGGGCGGAGAAGTGACAATATCATATCACAACCCACGAGGGTTGTGCTGACAACAAGGCCACCACATGACAGACAAGATGGAATATCTGACATGGTTTGGGATTAGATAGAATTGACCGAAAACTATCGAACGGGACTCCGTTCTCCGTTCCTTTCTTCAGCCTGAAAGCCAAGGCCTGACGCGCAAGATTGTGACGTTGGCACGGGAGAGGAAGTTCGCGGAGTGGTCTGTGATAATAATAGACAATGCAGCAGAAGTGTCACTGACTCGATGTGTAAGGTACGCCAATGATGCTGTGGCTCCTAGAAAGCCGGGTCTCAGAGGATGTCGGCAGCATTTTGGGTGTAGAGGGGTTCAGAATTTCCCGTATTAAAAGTGCAAAATTAGCCAGTCACATTGTGATTCGACGAGTCATTGGCTGTGAAATTATGTTGCGTAAGCAGAAAAGCAGAACAAGTGCGGCACACACAAAGACATGCGTGCTCTGGAGTTGAATGTCAAAAGTTGAATGTGGAGAGGCCTCAATAGAAGTTGACTCGTCGAGCGAGTGAGGTTGAGACGGCAAGTTCAAGGCTCACTCACCCCTTCCTTCCATCGGAACCAAGAAAGCCAAGTAGAGTTAGTGGGTGGCTTATAGTGAAACGGGCGGGCAGGTAGACGCCACAGCCTGATTCTCAGGGCATCTGGTGGGAGTCTAAACAAAGCAACCCAATCAATCCAGGGCGGAAGTTTTTGCTTCGGTCCAGCCCTGCGAGAGCGGGAGAGAGTGGAGACTCCCCGATTTCGTCACTTGTCACTGATTTGCGATTCGTTTCAATACGGGCGATCACTGCAGGAGTTTTATCTCTGAAAATACTGGAACATCACAGTTAAAACCTGTTTTTTATGAGACGGAGAAAAAACAATGCAAATTCTATACTAGGCTCTCGCGTACCTGACTAGGTACAGAAAGGATGTCTGTCTGTCTGTCGGTCAATCCAAGGTTGGATACCAGGATAATTAAGCTAAAAGCTGACTGCCCGTTCCACTGCGATCCCCACTGGGTCGACCCTGAGCCCCGCTGTAGCCCCCGCCACATGCCGAGCCTTACAACTGAAGGTCTCTCTCGGGCTGTCTCTCTGAGGATACCTACCACAACAACAAAACATCCATTGCAATCACGGGTCGATGGTGCTCGGATCAGATATTGTCCTTCGCCGACTTGACGCGTTGGCAGATGAATCATCATCTGAACCTTTTCTTTGTTCTCTCAAGTCCACACTCATTTAAACCTGCCCACCTCAATAACCAAGCATTGCCAAAGCCGGATGCTGTGTTGCCTACAGTTCATCATCTCCTACCTCCCCCACGCCTGGTCACAACCTCGCATCCAGTCTGACATCTGCGCGACTTTTGATTCATCATGGTCATGGCCACTCCTCGTGGCTGCGGGGGCCTTGATGAGTTGCGTCCGATATGCAGCGGACCAAGAGACGTGGATGGTTAGCCTTAGGTTGCCAGCACAGCACAGCGCATAAGTTGATGGAGAGATCATCCTTGCAGTGCAAAAATAACACCTTTTTTCCGTATGGATGGAGGCTCTCCTCTCCTTGGCTTCACGGAGAGAGGGTCTGATGGGTGAGATGCGGTCTCGTTACATTGTCCCCCCCCCCCCCGACATCTCCCAGTGCTTATTTTTGGCAGGGATGTGGATGGTAAGATCGGCCATGTCAGTCCAATCCTGGACAAGCCCAGCCTCCAAAGTCTCTTTACCCGTCCTTCGACGGATGGCACTTTTGGATTTGCACTTTCTTCTTGCGACTCTGGCATCTCTGCCAGAAAGAGCCAGTTGTTCCGTTCGGTCATGTCCGTATCCACGTTCCGTCGCAATAGGGAAATCCGGTGCTGACGAGAAAAAAACACAAGAAGGACAGTGCAAAAGTCTTTGCTCAGAGCCTTGTCCTCATCCAACCCGATCAACTGGTCCAATCAACATGAATCCTCATGCGAGATCGCCGTGATTCCAACTGCCTGGGCCACTTAGCGGTTGTGGCTGTTGATAGTCTGTGATACAAAACACCACCAACGAGCTCCTGTTGGTTCGTCTGTTTCTCAGCCATAGCCACTGGTTCTTTGTTCAAGAAAACTTGACAGCCTGCATCTTGACTCGGGCTGGTCATCTATCCCCTCTACCGCCATCGGCTACCGTCCGTTCCATCAGGTGCGTAAGCTGAAAGGGCCTGCTCGGAGCAGTGCCTACACCCTAGTCCAGTCCTAGGTCGATCCCAGATCAAAAACTTCTCGAGGTCAGCCCTTAGCAACAGGATATCCACCTGTTTACCGCTCTGAAAATTTCCACGCTTGAAGTGGGTGAACCATTTTCAACGGTCAGCCTAGCTTCTCATCATTTAGCGGCAGAATCAGGCTTCAGAGGATTGAGGCTGAGTAGAGCGATATGGAGTGATCCTGGTCGAAAGTAATGTCCTTACAGAACGGTGTCAGCTCGGAAGCATAACCCTGACCGTAGCCAACGCATGCAGAGCATGCTGCACCGCAGCAAGATGGTGTCCATACAGCCCATATTCGCATGGGCAGTCACCGAAGTGCATGGATGGAGCTCAATGGCTGTTTAAACCTCTAACCGCCCAATCTGCTGTCTGGGCATGAGGAACAGCTGATCCCTCAGCCCTATCCTTTCCCCATCCCCTCCGATCTCAACTGGTCTCAGTGGCGAACGTTTGCTCTACAGAGAATACTGTACACTTGCCTTCCATCTTGGTATTCTGTCTTACAGACCGTTTTGGATCCTCTCTAAACCGTTTGCTTTTTTATCTCACAATCATTTGGTCTTAGCGTCTAATTCCTAGATCCTTGCCCACTCATTCTACTTGCATATTGCAAACCCTCCAAGCATCGAGCTGCTCGGGCACTTTAGCGATCTTTGATTCTAGACCGAGGCTTTTTCTTTGTTCAATAGGGATTGCTTACCTTCCCGAACTAGCCTTGTTACCTGTGTACACTTTGCCTCCCAACGGATATTTCGGTCTCTTTGCCGGCCATTGGGAGCGTCTCTAGGACAGAATAAGCAATGGTCCACTAGCATCTTCTTGCAGTTAATTTCTTTCAAACGCCTGCTCTGTGCGACGCCCTCTGAATAATTCATGATTACAGTCATGATGTTTGGAAACACTGCACCGTGGGCATTCCTGGCAGCGGCCATAGGTCCAGCGGTCGCACAGTTTGATGCCTGGCAAGATGGCCAAATCAGCACTGAAATATGTATTTGGAAGCAGCCAAGAGGTGAGAACATCGTTGTTGATCTCGTCAAAGCTTTGCCTAATGTCTACTTAGCAATAATGATTCGGGATATGGTGTATCTAGATGGCGGTGATATCAAATGGACTGCAAATATGAACGATGGCCAAGCGATCACAGGACTTGACACAGGTTGGTCATTTCGCTCTATTAATATTGGGTAAACTAACAATTGAAGGTAACAATGAGGGCATTATCCTCAACTTCAACCTGAGCACTCCATTCAATACAACGACAAATGTGACGCAGATTCTCCTTGACAAACCAGCCATGTCAAAAGCACGAGGCGGCTCAGGAAACAGTAATGGCGCTGCGCCTAACTTTATCGACGGCGCTCTTCTTGGTAATGATGCTGAATTCTTCCTTTACGGTGGCGATCTGTTACGGAACGACGACTTATATCAAGCACCAGATAAGGATGACGTCTTGGGCTACCAGGCATACCAGTACGGACCGGACAAGCCGACATGGAAGCCAGGCTTTGTTGATGACAAGCTGGACAAAGACGTCACTCGATACGTCGCGTACGGAGGGGCTGCAAATGTACCATCTGAAAACCTTGCGTTCTATTTCTCTGGCCTGAGATCACCGACATACGGAGCTTTCTTCACGAACGATGCCAAGAACAAGGCCACAAATGTTTCCAACACACTGATTACCTTGAACATGGAGGAGCAGCTCTACGAAACTTGGACCAACACGACGTTGAAAGGGCCCAAGGGACGTGCCAATGCAGAGGTTGTTTGGGTGCCTGTGGGCAAGAAAGGTATTCTTGTTGTCCTGGGAGGTGTTGTTTACCCTGAATGGGCAGGACGGAGTGGCAAATCTGCAAATGAGGCAGAGAGTGTAAGTCATATCCAAACTTGCATCGGTATGGGAATGATATTGACACTACACGATGACAAGGAAAAGCAAAGCCCTGAGTTTATGCAGACAATCGACATCTACGACATAGTCAACAAGAAATGGTATAAGCAGGAAACCAAGGACGGTCCAGGCGCACGAACTCGAGGATGTGCTGTCGTTGCTACGGCTTCAGATCGTTCGAGTTTCAACATCTTCTATTATGGCGGGTTCGATGGCATTCATCCAGTGGACGCTTACAGTGATGACGTCTGGGCACTCTCGCTGCCATCCTTCACGTGGATCAAGATCAACGAAGGAAAGTCACTTCATGCTCGCGCCGGACACAAGTGCTTCATGCCATACCCTGACCAAATGCTTGTCTTTGGAGGTTACACGTCTCAAGCTGGAAGTTCGATTACTTGTCTTGACCAGGGCCCAATTGTGAACTTCAATGTCACCAGTGGACAGTGGTTAGATGGATATGATCCTGATGAGTACAGTGACTACGGCGTTCACGAAAAGATTCATTCTGAAATCGGAGGCAATGCCAAAGGTGGTGCAACGGCAACTGCCCCTGCAGATGGCTGGTCGACGTCTGCCCTTGAAGACATTTTTAACACTAAATACGACACCAAGAAGATTAAGGAATACTGGCCTTATACTAAGGCAGTCTCAACGGGCAGACCTCGACTCGACAGCGGCGACAACAACGACGACAACAAGAGCGGTGGATCTGGTCTTCCAAACTGGGTTGCACCAGTTCTCGGAGTCGTCCTTGGACTGATGTTTGTGACCGGTATTCTTGTTGTATTCTGCCTCTGGCGCCGTCGCAAGATCTTCAAGAACAGATCAAGCGACGATGGCACTGAAGATCCAGGCTCGCGTATCCGTTCATGGATCAGGGGCCAGCACAACGAGAAGGCTCCTACAGTCACAACAGACGAGACCCCGACAAGTCCTGGAACCGAAGTTGCCTCAACTGCGAGATTTTTTGGTTTATCACCGTCACCGTCTGATACTCCTGCCTATCCTGTACCTCCCGCTGAGGTGGCTGATACCCAAATCCATGAGATGCCTGGTAAGTCGCAATTGCTTTCCTAAGTGGTGATGGGAGTTACTCACAGTTTCAGACACCTCACGACCTCCTGAGCTCCATGACACAGGTCTCTCACCTATCGATATTATCCAAAAGTACTCCCACTTTGCCAAAGACGGCAAACCCCGCTCCATGTCAAATCCTTCCAGCAACTCTTACTCGATAGGAGGGGACCATGCAAGCACCGTTTCGAGATCGACAGGACCTCAAGTATCGCAGCCTGACTCCCCCACAGCAGGTCATAATCGCATGACTTCAGATGTATCCGGGGTGACTGAAAGCGACGGGAAACCGACTCGCGTAACATCTGATGTTTCAGGCGTCTCTGAGGGCGATGCCTTGACACTCAGGCATACGGCCGTTCCCATAAGTCCAAGGAGCGATAATGCAAGCTTGCCTTCGCCGCCACTTCCCTCTCCTCCCGCGGACCCAACACCCAATTCACCCATTGGTGAAGGACCAGTATCCCCTGCACCAGTGTCTCCTCCCAGTGCCAGCGAGGCCCCTGGTCGGGACTATATCACAGCCAAGGCATCAGCAAGCCCTATCCGGAAGAGCATGTTTAAGGAAAGCGATGAGGACATGGGTCATTCTAAATAGATGTTTTAATGTGAGATAAAATCGGAGGATGGCGTTTGAAATGTGGTTTATGATGGAACCTATGGGCATACATATCAATATCGGGCGGCAGGACATTCTTTCACAGGCTCAGCATTCTAGGAGTACATTACCTTGGTTTAGTTTCATAGCGGACTACACTCGTTTTGTTGCAAAACATTCAATGTCTATATACGTTACTTTTGAGTACCTATATTCATAATATCCAATCCATATAAAAGAGCTCTCTGGTTTCTGCTCTTTGTTTGACCTTACCCTGTGCTGCGTTACGAAAAGCAAGGAACTTTTGTTCTTCTTCATGCATAAAAAACACTCGTCCATTTTAGCTTCAAAAAAATTACGTTTAAACTTCAACGAGCTGGTCATCTTCGTCCTCAACCTCCTCCACTCGTCCATTGGTAGCCTCGGGCTTGTCCTCAATAGCCTTAACATCGTTCTCTGTCTTGCCCTCGTCTTCCTCGTCTCGCGCCAATACCTGCACCAGGCGCTCACAAGCTTCTTGAACACCTTCATCGTTGACTCGCGAATGTGTCTCACGAATAACAGGATAGACCTTGACTCGACGCATAAGGTCTCGTCCTTCTCGTGTTGTCGTCAATAATGTAAGTGTCTCAACATGTGTCTGCACATTCTGATTGTCTGAGTCTCGCTTCTTATCAGGAGGTAGTAGTTGGAGATCAGGCAGCATATCCATTGTCTCATCAACGTCATACTCCTCATTACCCATGATAGGGAGCAGGATATAAGGTAAGATATCGATCTCATCCTCAGATAAGAATGAAGCGTGAGATGAAACCTCAAAAGCGACGTTTTTGATAGTACTAGCGACACCTTTTCGTCGAATATCGGATTTGTGCTCAGTGAAAACCTTGAGCTTGGTAATGGGAATAACCTTGTCATAAGATTGCTCTTCAAGGAAGTGCTTCCGAATATCGGCGTGCTTGGAGAGATCAGCGAAGACGTAGGCTAGATAGTCAAAGTCTGCGTGCTTGTTGTATGTGCCGTCTTGTCCCTTGACGAACAGATCTAGTAGTTGGTTGAGAACAACCTGGTCTGAGCCGAGTTCCTTGGGAGGCTCTTGCTTTCGCTTGAGGAAATCTTTCAAGCCATCCCACTTGGAAAGGTTGGCCACAAGCATGGCTAACAAGTTGGCATTAGGCTCTTCGGGGTTCTAGGTGCCGTGTTAGCGACTGATAATGAGTCTCTTTGGCCTTTAAACATACCACTATGAGATCAAACACAATGCCGAGGAACTTCTCGTCTTTTGCAAGGAATTCGAGAACCTCTTGGTCACTCGATAAGTTGACCAGCATTGTGATGGCATGTTCGGCAATTTTCTGAGATATCATTAGTCTCAGGAAGACCCTTTTCATCCTTACATGCCCGACTTACAGGATGGTCCCGGACCAGGAAACTGAGATGCTTGACTGGTTGGAGTTTCTCAGCCTTGAAGATACTGGGTTCTGACAATGAGTAGGGGACGAGGTTCTCAGCAGCAAGCAGACGAATCTGAGCGTTGGGGTTGGCGATGAAGCCGACGAGCTGTGGTTGATATATGTTAGCCGATGACTCTTCTGGGGTATTTAGGGTAACCTGCCTCTTCTAGTTCAGTTGGCATCTTGTCTCTGCCTTAATATCTTCACTATGTGTGGTTGAAGTGAATTTTTAGAGTTGGCGATGATTTTGGAGGGGCATGAGAGTAGTGGGGGCAGAGGCCTGAAGTCATCGCTGCTTCAGCAGGACTGGGCATCGTTTTTAGTGGTCAACAAGTGAATTTTCAGTTGGACCCACATGCTGAAGAAGTTTCCAAGGGTCTCTTTTTGTGTCATCATGGTGGCGGGGCAGAATCAGCCTGGTCTATCATATTTTTCAAGAACAAGATGAGGGAGGCTGTTGGAGGTTTTGGCCAGTCATTCGGCGAGGCATTAGTGATCATGTTTCACATATTCCAGTGGCATTATTGCATAACTAAGAAATACATAGTTTTGTTTTAGTATTTTATAGTGAATAATTGGAGGGCTTAAGGAAGACGAGAGAGACAACAGGGGCAAGAATGCGTAGAAGCTCTGGTATAGGTCTCTATAAACAGGAAAGAGCACTTATAGATCGATACATGAATAGTGTTTCTGCCCTCTCAAGTTGAATTACTCTGATATAAGTGATCCAATTCATAGACAACTTCTCAACCGAAAGCGGTGAACCACCTTTGAGAGCTGATACAGCGCACTAGGCGGATTCGAGCAAGAGGGGTCCTTATCGATAAGGCAAAAATTTTGAAATTCTACCCAAACTGCGACTCCAAGCCCACATTGTGTGCCATCTCCAAGTCATTACGCCCAAAATGCCTAAAGCCACTACTCCTTCTGCCTCGCGGCAGACACGACGACACAACCCTCTCGAGGATGACATCACAGCCACTGGTATTCTCAAGAACAAGCCCTCAAAGAGGAGATCAAAGGGCGGCGATGATGAGGAGGAAAACTTTGTCGACGACCGCGCTTCCAGAACCATTCTGCGCATAGGTCGTGAGCTTGCCGAGGAGGAAAATGCTGGCAAGGCTGTCGCTAAACCTACCGTCGACACTTTTGGCTACGATTCGCGATTTGACGATGAGGCTGAGGAGGAAAACAAGGTCTATGACGACGACGAGGCTTGGGGCGAGGATGAAGAAGTTGTGGAAGAAATCGAGGTTGACCCCAATGATCTTGACATGTACCGAAAATTCATGCCCGACGAGGAGGATGACTTATTGAAGCACGGCTGGGATCTCAAGCCTACAGGAGAGGAACAGGGAGAGAGCGTCAACCTTGCAGATCTTATCTTGGAAAAGATTGCTGCTCACGAGGCGGCGCAAGAGAGGCGAGAGAACAACCTGGGACCCCCCGATGAGGAGGACTACGAGCTTCCTCCCAAGGTCATCGAGGTCTACACCAAGTAAGTTCCTAATCGGAATATGAAATGGCGGCATAAGCTAACAATCCTAGGGTCGGCCAAATTCTCTCCCGATATAAGTCCGGACCTCTGCCAAAGCCCTTCAAGATTCTCCCCACAATCCCTCACTGGGAAGACATTATTGCTATCACCGAGCCCGACAAGTGGTCTACCAATGCTTGCTACCAGGCGACAAGAATCTTCGTCTCCAGCAAGCCCCATATTGTTCAGCGATTCCTGGAAATGGTTATCCTCGACCGCGTTCGCGAAGATATCTACGAAACCAAGAAGCTCAACGTCCATCTCTTCAACTCGCTTAAGAAGGCTCTTTACAAGCCTGCTGCTTTCTTCAAGGGCTTCCTGTTTCCCCTCGTCGGCAGTGGAACATGCACCCTCCGCGAGGCTCATATCATTTCCGCCGTCTTGACTAGAATTTCTATCCCCGTACTTCACTCTGCCGCGGCCCTGAAGGGTCTATGCGATATTGCCGCCCAGGAGGCCTCTCATGGAACCGAGGGTGGAGGTGCCACCAATATCTTCATCAAGGCCCTTCTTGAGAAGAAGTATGCTCTCCCTTTCCAGGTTATCGATGCCCTGGTTTTCCACTTTCTGCGATTCCGCAGTGTCGACCCTGCCTCTGTCCAGGTTGGCGACGCTATGTCGGGTCTGAATGAGGGCGATGCTCGAACAAAGTTGCCTGTTATCTGGCACCAGAGCCTGCTCGCATTTGCTCAGAGATACAAGGGCGATGTCACAGAAGATCAACGCGAGGCCCTTCTGGATCTCCTCCTTACACATGGTCACGCAGCTATCGGACCTGAGGTGAGGAGAGAGTTGTTGGCCGGACGAGGACGTGGTGTGCCGCTGGAGCCCCAGGGCCCAGCATTGGATGGTGATGACACTATGCTCATTGACTAATGGTGATGAGACTGATGTTATTGATCAACGGCATTTCTAATGAAGCAAGACAAATTTGGCGTATGGCGTATTAAAATGGTTTCAAGCTGGTTCGACTTGAGTGAAGATAGAATTGAGTCTGTTGGAGACAACAAGCCCATCTCGATACCAATCCAATTATATATGATTCTTTTGTTCCATTTGTATCTCTGCTATAAATCTCATCGTGCACTGTCCGCCACCTGCCTGCCTTCTACGCCAGTGAGAGTCCTTGTTACCCAACGGGGATGCCATGAGCCCACCACTCACAGCATGTGGAAGGAGCAGTGACAACGACTGTCATGCACCTCTAGAAGGCATCGGAACGCCCTCTCCGAGCGAATCCGATACTCCCATCATTCATCCTCCTGAGTTTCTACCTATGGAACAGCTCTTCTCACTAGCATCTAACGCTATACGTGCTATATTCTCTATCCCAGCCTCCTAGTTTTCTGCTTGAAGCCAATATATAATTCTTTTCCAATATCGTTCCACTTCATCACAATCTTGTCGCCCCGAAGTTGAGTATATCATCTTGACCGAAGGGCGGCCTCGCCCGAACAGTGGTACTTCAGGTTTAAGATGCCGGCGCAGTCTCGTTCAGATCCATCATTGCCAACAATTCGTCATAATATGAACGAGCCCAAGTACGATACCACATTATGAAACAATTCGAAGCTATACTGATAGCTCTAGTTACTTCAATGTTCCTCATGGAATGACTGCGTCTCCTTCCTTCGCCGCCGCGGCGTTCACGGCATCCAAACCAAAATATGAAAACCTAATGAAACACCATCCGAGCCTTCCTTCAATGCCGGAGGATATGCTCTCGTCTCCTCTGACTTTGAATGTTGCTACGCCTCGACCAACCTATCGACAATCTTTATCATCCTCTAGTTTCGGCGTTGACCCTCCACGGCCTCCTCGTGACGGGTTCGAGTAGGTCTGGTTCCCTCAAGGATACTGGGCAGAGCGCCAAATTATGGTACCACGGAAGAGCACTTCTGGGAAAAGCTTCTTCAAGTGGAGGAGTCGCTCGACAAAGTCCGCTAGTGAATCAGACGTTCGAGGTCATTCATTCGCATCTCCTTTAACATCCCTTTCAGCGCCACTCAACTTCCAAGGGTTCGAAACAACACAGCCAAGACCACCTTCCAGTCCCTTTGTGTCGGAATCGGCGCACGTTCTCTCTCTGCAGCATCCTTCCGTCACGCGCTTCTCAGATCAATTTCCAGATTCCAGTGACATATCCCCCAGCCTGAACAGCACAGACTCGATCTCCCCGATGAACAATTCTGGGATAAACGGGCAGACGAATACTCCTCCCTCTTCGCCGTCGAGTTCCGTGGGACTTTACGTCAGAGCAAAGAAGAGTCTCGAATCAAAGCTGAAATTTAAGACTCGCAAAGAGGTAAGTTTGTTTCGTAGGTAGACAAATAGATTGACACTAATCTCGACTAGGAGCCGATGTGTTCAGCTATCCCACAACATGTCCATCAATGTGCGGCAATAGATGGCGCAAGAAACTATTCCAGCACGCTCCAAATCACTAAAACAGGTTCCTGGTTCAAAGACGACGCAGCGAAGCCCAAGCTTCGAAGAAGGCTCTTTAGCAGGGCACCATGGGCTCGCAAGGAATCAGCAGATTCTTTCAGCAGCGTTACCAGCTCTGTGAGGGAGATACTCAAAGGTGAGACTCCTCCTCCCTCGGCAGCCTCAAGCTATACTTCTTGTATGTTAAAGAACATATACGGTATCTGGGAAGCCGATGCTGACATCCTAGCAGTGCATGTCAACTGTGTTAATGGCCAGTTTCCGGGAGGGGTATGTTCTGGTAAAGCGATCTTGGGTCGCCACATACTAATAGCTTTTTTTTTCGTAGGAGGCAAGACGAATAAAGACACCGCCTCTGGCCGAAGACACTGCGAACGGTCGGCCACGTTCATTCTTCACTGAAACGGTTCCTCCCACAGAAGACAATGAAACGGAGTCTCCATCGAGAAGGAATTCTGTCCAAACAGTTCGTCGCCAGAGCATTGTTGCTGACACTTACGAGTGGTGGGAAAAGATGCCCAAAAAGCCCGTTCGCAGGAGTCCTTTTCAAGACCGACCTCCTTTTGAATTTCAGCTGCCGGAACATCTTCCCAGTAGCCCAATGTGCCCGACCAACGAAAAACATGTCAGTGGTGGGACTGGCGTCTGTGTCTACCATGGGCGCAGGAAGGGTGCATCACGAATAGCGCCAGTGTGATTCGAATTACCATGTGAAGCAAGCCGGGAGACAGAGCGGCCATGCCTTGGGTATGAAATGGCTGTTGGTTTGGAGCACCGTAGACCTCAACCCCTATGCCTTTGATTTGTGTATTCTGCTTTGTTCTTGTAATAGTATACTGACGAACCAAGTAATAACACCGATAGCAAGAGGGGACACGAAATAGGTGATAGAGTTGGCAGCACACTCTTGTTCAGTGCTTTCATATTCAATGATTGCATTGATTGATTGTGTTGAGTGATGATAGTCTACTCTATAGCATTCTTCTGTGTATTCCGATTTATATGATTCCCTTAGTTTATATGATCGCTTATTCACCCTACTCTCGTCTCACTTCGGCTTGCTTGACTCAAATATGTTCTCAAAACGCCAAACTTATGCTCCAAGAATTAAGAAGTGAATTTAGACGGAAGACCTAACTTGAGTACTCGGTGCTCCTTTATATGCCGTCTGACCCTCTGTAGGCATGACATAGTCATAAGTTTGCTGATTATTCTTCTTTCTGCTCCAGAGGGACTGACTACCCTGGAAGAACAAAGGCGGCGGGTTGCGAATGTGAGTCAGTACAAGAACAATGAGCCAGACAATGGTGATAGTAGGGATCATCCAAGGACTCTGTTGATATTCGGCGGATCGTGTTGCACTATATCTTATCAATGCGACGAGACTTGTGCCGAGGCCGAGGAGAGTGAAAAGGATATGACGGGTAATGGCCCATTTGCTCCATGGTTTCGTTCGTGAGATGACGGCCAGAGAGACCATGAGGATCAGGGAGATACCAGCTGCAATGTAGGTATAGTTAAACTGCGTCATGATTAGATTCGAAGTAGATACGAGGATGTTGCGTGAGATTGACTTACGATAAGTTGAAAACGAACCCACATCTTCTCATTGAGTTCAGATTCAAAACCAGAATCAGTTTGCTGTATGCCTTTGCTCTTGTTCTCATCGTCAACTTCCTTCGCAAGGTTGATCTTGAAGGTCTCAAGCAGAGCGTTCTCCATGGCACTCATGAGTCCAACCATGGCGTCGACAAAAGTCTGGTAGTCTTTCTCATCAGGGTAATCCTTATCCAGATTTGTATCGGAGTACTTGACGACCTGTGGCCAGAAGGTGTCGTTGATAGTAGAGATATTCTTCAGCGCAGCGTCGGCCGTGTTCCAAGTCGTGATATACTGAGGTGTGTAGGTCTCGAAGAACTTTGTGACAACTTTCTGTAGCTCGTCGACGATCATCTTGGTTGTTGCCTTGGCCATGAGACTTGTATTGTCTAGGAGTACTGAGCTCGAGTTCAGGTGCTTGAAAACATCAAAGATCTTGGTCCAGATGACGAGCTGCGTGAAGCCCTGGATGAAAAGGCAGAGGGCGAGATGCAGAGGATAATGAAGCAGGGTCCAGAGTTGCTGACGAAACTTGGGCAGATAAGGATTCTTCATCCAGTCGAAATAGATGAGGAAGACGGCGTAGATTGTTGTCGCTGCGGCAGTTACAATGCCAATTGTTGAAGCATCTATTAATCGTTAGAAGACACCCTTGCTTAAGGGCATACAAATAAAATACTTACTCCATGCATCAGGACTTTCGACGATAGTGACAACGCTCTTTGAAATAGTAATGATTCCGTCGCCAACAATAATGACAGTCAACAGACCAATGCGCTTCATCAAATGTGTACCCTGGAAGCTCAAGACCGGGAAGATGTAGGCAATGGCGAAAGTGAGGATTACCTCTACACCAGCAAGGACATACCAAGTCATGAAGACGTTGCTATTGTGGTCGGTAAATCTGAACGTGATGCCGAGATAGATCATGGCAAGGGCAAAGTTCAAGCCAATTTGGAGCATCATTGGCAAAACCTGCTTCTTGTACTTTCGGACGTGCCAGAGGATGCTTCCGTATTCGACAGCCAAGCAAAGGCGGGAGACCATGAGAATGATGGCTAGAGAGTGTCAGATATGAAATTCAGGGGTAGGAGGGGATTGAGAAACATACACATTGTTCTCATGGTCTTCATGTTTTGATCGTGTGGTGTGAACTTGGGTGCAACGACGGCGAAGCCAACCATGACTCCGAGATGGACACCTCGAGCCGCACGTTCTGTCTCTGTTAGTATCATACAACAAGTAATTCCAAACTGGCCTACCGAAGAAACTGTCTGTTACAAATCGGACATCGTACAAACTCGTTGTAAGCCATGTGATCCACAGAATACTTTCTATCTGTTAGCCTCCTCATCACAATCATGCTCTCTCTATTCCTACCTGAAGTATCCGACATAGGCTTTGAAACGCTCGTGACTGTTGACACCTTGTGTTTCGCAAAAGACAGTGTAGTTGGCGGCGAAGAAGAGATCGTAGAAAAGCTCGAGTAGACTGGCATCTTCGTGCTGTTTCCGTGTCAGTACAGATTTCCTTAGTGACGTCTTGTGATGTAGACCTTTTGGAACTGTGGACAGTCATCGTCGTATCTGTTACCAAAGAGGCTCAGATCAGGAGCAGTAGGGGTCCTCGTGGGAAGACCATCGATGCTAGAGTCGGAAGATATAAGAGGACTCTTGATGAGAGCGAGCTTTTCAGCTGCTGTAGCACTCTCTTGATGATCTTCTCTAGCCATTGTCTAAAGAAACAGTTACCTTATTCAAGGTTAGCATCGTCGTTGCAGGGTACAATAACATCATGTAGATGCAACAACACATCACATCTGACAGTATCTCTTCACATACCTTGAAACAGACTACTCAGGCCACGGTGACAATCCAGTCTACATTGATTTTCAAGACAGGATGGAAGCGTAGTTATGTAGACTGGACCGAATATTCGGGTCTGAGTGATTGACAGGGATTACGGGCCTCAATGATAACTTCAAACGCTGATCAGAGCCACGAGTGCATGGATTCATACAGCCAGGTGCAGCAGCTGCAATGCACCCTGATATTAACAAGGACCTTGGCCGTTGCGAATACAACATTGAAATGGCTTGATAAGAGGATTTCAACCTGGAACTACAGACTAGCGCAGACACAACATCGAACCGGACTCGGTTAGTTCGTCCTTGTGATGTCTCTGATTGAACAATTCCCACTGAAGAGTAGTATCAGAATCTTACGTGAGAGGGCCAATCTTAGCCCCCAACTATTAATATTAAGTGGTAGCGAGCTGAAGACACACGGCGCATATAAACGGCTCACTAATACGACTTGGACTCTCTGATTCGCCAGGTGATCTGTTTCTAGAGACACCGATAAAGCTTGGCAAAGTGTGGTGATCCATAAGGCTGGGAGAGCGTTAGAGTCTTTAGTGGAGACTGTTGCTATTGAATGCAACGGCTGAACCAAAGTTCCCAGGATGTTTCATTTTGTCTTTGCTCTTTTGGGTTATATTCTTCGTGGCGCTGACTGTTTGTGACGCTGGCGATGGATCCTTCGCTGGGTTTTGCTTACCACTCGCATGCAGAGAGACCTTTTGCGTCCAGCCGCTCTATATACCCTGTATTCTGCGGTCTGATAGACATGCAATCATGGTTTTAAACATGTTTGGTTCTGCCTCTAATTGACTAATTTGAGATAGAATAGTTGGGGAAATAAAATTCAACGTGCAATATAATATAAATATCCACTGTAGCATGGCAGAGATCATAGTTGAGTATGGTCTGATACTTGAGATGAAGATGCCTGCGCCCCCGCGGTCAGATGCAACCAAATTGAGTCATTAGCGGCTGAAACATATAAATAGACCGAGTCACTGCATGTAAATGCAAGCACAACAACCCCTGGACTCGAATTACGGAACCAACATCCATTGTCTTTGAAGGATGCAACCCAGTTAGGAAACTCACAAACCAACAGCATCTCATAAGGCTGGTAAAGTGGGCCATTGTGCATATTCCCCATGTCCCGTGACTTGGCTCCATTCAAGCGCTTAATTCTCATCTCGACGCGTCAAACGCGCCTCCCCCTTGACTTGACTTGGTAACTTTAGCGCAACCAACTCATAATGTCAATGAGCAACAAAAACAAACTTCGAGACGATGCAATGTTAGCTTTCAGTACGGAAACCATTTGACGGTAGTTTCTGTCATCCACGCAACCACAATGGACTCTCCTAGCCAGGACGCAAGCGCTCGAAAGAGAAATCATTTTCAAGACGATCCTGTACCTACTCCTCCAACATTAAAGAAACGAAGAGTCGACGGACTCGCACAGGGATCGCCCTCGACCCCGAAAGCTCTCGATGCTATCAACTCAGCATATCCTCCTACTATATCCAGTCAAAACGCCTGGCCACCGGTGAACAACAACCTTGAAGCGCCCAACTCCAACACCCAACCTGCAGCTCAACCATCACAACCACCACCACCACCAGCTTCTGCAGCGCCCAAATTTCGACCAGCCATCAAACTATCTGCTTTGAAAGGCACAATATGGGACACTCAAGATGCGCCCCGTCCTGTACCTCTACCCAAAAAAGTAGGTCCTGGGCGACCGAGAACCACAACAGCCAAGAAACCACCGGGACCCAGGGGCAGACCACGAAAGAAGAAGGTGCAAGAGGGGGAGGAAGAAAACCAGCAAGTCACTCAAACGCAAGAATCAGCCGACGAGTTGGCCATGGCAAATGGAAATCTATCGGTAGCGAAACCTACACCAAAGGGAATTCTGACTCCAAAGAAGGGCAGACCACGAGGACGACCACCGAAAAATGTTAGTTTTGGGGCAGGCCAAGATCGAAATGGAGAGGTCTACTTTGAGGACCTGCCGAAGAGCGCCAAGACACCTCGTAAGGCGGCCAACTCTGAGGCGGACGAGCTTGTATGCGCAATCTGCATCAAACCGCACTCCCAACCTCCGAACCAAATTATTCTATGCGACATGTGTGATTTTGCCGTTCATCAAGAATGTTACGGAGTGCCTGATATCCCTGAAGGCGATTGGCTTTGCAAGTCATGTACTCAAGAGGACATACTTAAGACGCCGAAAAAGACTGCAGGTGTCGAGGTTCCGGCCATCAAGATCGCAGCGGATGTACCTGATATTGCTAACTTGGAACAACATGTGCGATCATTACAGCGAGTTCTTCTGGACCGATGTACAGGGAGAAGACGCTTACAGTTGCCTGGCCAGCTGGAGGCTGAGGAGAAGGTTTACCAACTTGTGGAACAAACCGTTGTTGCTGGTGAAGGAAACTCAATGCTTGTCATTGGAGGGAGAGGCTGTGGAAAGACTACTGTAAGTTCACTGTTCCCGGGATGAACCGAAAGCTAATTCCACATCTCAGTTGTTAGAAAAGGTCATCTCGGATGTATCTCAGGAGCACAAGAACGACTTCCATGTCGTGAGGCTCAATGGTTTCATCCACACAGACGACAAGCTTGCGCTCAAAGAAATTTGGCGACAGCTGGGCAAGGAGATGCAGGTCGAGGATGACTTGGTGACCAGAGTGAGTGGTCTCAACACCCAACCCTTGGCTAGACTTTACTGACCATGTAGACAAACTATGCCGACACCATGGCGTCATTACTGGCTCTCTTGTCACATCCCTCTGAAATTATCGGTACAGACGAAGGTGTCACGTCACAGTCGATTGTGTTTGTGATTGACGAATTCGACATGTTTGCATCCCACCCTCGACAAACACTACTGTACAACTTGTTTGATATTGCACAATCACGAAAGGCGCCCATCGCCGTAATTGGCTGTACGACCCGGTTGGATGTTGTAGAGATGCTGGAGAAGCGAGTCAAGAGTCGATTCAGTCATCGTTACGTCTACCTCTCTCTGCCCCGGAACCTTCAAGCCTACTGGCAAGTTTGCAGGCAGGGATTGATTGTCGATAGTGATGAGGCTGAAAAGGAGAGTATCAACACCTATCTTGAAGGACATGCTGAGTTTCAGCAGTATTGGAGCCAAAAGATAGAGGTAAGTCAAAGCAAAGCATGTCTATGACTTTGCCGGATACTAACACCCAGCCCAGGGCCTCTACAGAGAACGATCCTTCCAGGACTTGCTTCAGTATCACTATTACACGACCAAGTCGACTTCGGCATTCCTTACCGAATGGATTTTGCCCCTGTCGGCTCTCTCAGCTAACGATGTCACACTCAAGATACCTTCTGTGCAAGGAGAGATTGAGTCCTTGACAGCCCCTGATTCCAGACTTCACCTGCTGTCTACACTGTCTGAGCTGGACCTGGGTCTCCTTATTGCTGCAGCGCGATTGGACATTGTCGCACACACGGACACGGTCAACCTGGCAATGGCGTATGATGAGTACAGCTCCTTAATGGGCAAACAGCGAGTGCACTCGGCAGCGGCAGGCATGCTTGCTGTAGGTGGAGGTGTACGAGTCTGGAGCCGGGGCGTGGCTGGTATAGCATGGGAACGGCTGATCTCCCTTGGTTTGCTTGTACCAGCCGGTATTGGTGGTGCCCGTAACCTAGGACATGGTGGATTGGAGGGCAAGATGTGGAAAGTCGATGTCGCACTGGAGGAGATCCCGGCAGCGGTGAAGCTGAACGCTGTACTGGCGAGGTGGTGTAGAGAGATTTAGTGGAGGAGGTGAGGCAAGGCAAGGTTGTTTTACGATATGATGCCCTACTGGCGTGTTAGATACACATCTGTACTCCATTGATAGAGTCAGGATTAATGATGCCCCTGCATCTCCATGTCTTTTGTAGAGACATGTAAAGAATACATCGGCGATACTTTGTTAACATCCTTGGTTTGCTAAAGAGGTTTGCGACGGGAACAAGACGGCCTTGCAAGAGGATAGTTGCCCCTTGAAGATCGCGGTGAGTTATTCTGGGACCCGAGTTTACGGCACGCGGGAAACACGGCACACTAGTGAAGAGCTGTGAGGAGAAACAGTTTGAGGTTTCGAATATAGTAGACAAGGGTTTCAAGGAGATGATCTTTGCAAATCAAAGTCCATCTGTAGATTTCCAGAATATTTCCAGATTTACTCCATGCTACACTGGAACTCTGCTTCGGCAATATTATGGATATGTCTGAAGATACTAGGGGCTTTTTTAGGTCCTCTTGATGGGCATAACATGCTAAAATCTCACGGGGCAGACGAGGGTGCGTTTTAGTGAGACGTGTCAAGTGACAGCGCAAATTTGTAATCGATTTGATGATGTTTTATGTTGATATTTGAAACAAGTGAAGCTATTTTTATTCAGTGAAAGTATTTGAGTACTTGATGAATTATTCTTAAAGCTGGTCACGTCACTGAAGATGGCTGAGATTAGGTCAAGATGAGCTCGAGCTAGTGGCAAGCGAATACAACACTTGCCAGTTCCCGAGCGTCTTCGGTCAAGGAATAGAAGGTTCGATACGTGGAGCGGCCGGCACCTGCAGGGTTAGTTAGATTTTGTGGCTTACGACCGTGCCTGCCTTCCATAGCTGAACTGAACTGGGGCTGAAGGATCGCATTTTCAGCAGGAGATGGGCAAGTAACGTAGCAGTGTCGTACTTGCCCATGAGTCCCAATAACATGGGTTGGATTGGATGCAATAAATTCTTGCTGAGGCAAGAGTGAATCAACTTTCGTCATCACAAATAAATCTTCAACAACAAATTAAGAGATCGCCAACATTTTACTTAGTCAAACCCATAAAAACTTGGAACCCTCGGACCCTTTTTTTCGTTCCGTACATATTCTTTGATCATCATTGCTCCTCAACCTTATTATTCTTTATTATCATCATCCATTCATTACTCAGCATTTCATCATCTCACTGCTCTCACCCAGCAGCCTGCCCTTTACCTACCTAGTTATACGGCACCAACTTAGAAAAATACGTGTAATACTGTGTCGATCACAACCATCACCAAAGCAAAACCATGACTCGGTCAACATTCACAACTATCACACCCTTACCCTCAGACATATCCAGAGAGCATGTAGTCGACTTTCTGCACGATCATCTCGCCATGATCGACTTGAATCCTCTCATTATAGAACGCCACCAAATCCCTCCTCCACCACACGCCCCGGAGGATGAGAAGAAGTGTGTATGGTACTCCATGACGGACCGTATCGACTATCTTCCCGGCGGCCTAGTCTCCGGCCAGGTCTCTTACACCGCAGCCTTCTTCGACTCTCCTGATGGCCTGCAGACGCACAGCTACGCTCCTATGGGGCTTGATCTCCGTGGGCGTTGGTCTGTAGGTGGCACGATGCCAGGAGAGCGCCCGCAGCCTGTTGAGCTTGGTCTTGGGGCGCCTACTACGGGTCTCTATCTCCGTGAGGATGTCGATATGCGCTGTAACATGCTCATGGTGGGGTTTGTCAAGAAGACTATTAAGAAGTCGCACGGGACACTGGTCGAGAAGCTATCTCAGAAGAGCTCCATGAAGATGGCAAGGCACTCTATGCAAAACTTTGGGTCCAGCTTTCCAGGAAGTCTTCAAACGCCAACCCCTACAGGGTCTGAATCCTCAGCAGTACCGCCTATGGGGCCGCTTCTCCCACCTGCCGTGAGCAATGACCAGCGCGGGTTTGCCCCGGACCTATCTTCACCACCTGCCTATGGCCACGGCACATCCTCTTCCTCTTCAAATTTGGGCAACATATCCGTACATCCGCAGAGAAGCGGCGGTCTGGTACCCCCTGGACAACCTCAGCGGCTAGATTCGAATCAGTCAGGGCTTGGTCATGCAGGAACTGTCTATCGTGGCAACAGCAGGCCTGATCATTACACCGAGTTCTCTGGTCAGAACCCCTACGCTAACTCACGGACCCCATACGATGAGCGGGAGAACTTTGCGGAACTAGACGATGGCACCCATAACCATCCTCGCCACTACGAAGAAAAGTCAGGGCCCGCAGAGCTACCTTGAGGCTCGCATGCTGCAGCATAACATGGCCGATCTATGTTTCTTTTTGGTTTGGAGCAGGGGCGTTATTTCGAGCCCGGACTGTTATGTCTATCTTTTGAATATCACATCATATCATATCAGGTACGAGCGGAGCACATTGACAATATACAGAATATCGGACGCAGCTTTAATGAGCATAATGATAAAATTACGTTGAGTACTATACGTATTCATATTATACCAACGATAAAGATCATCTCCTAGCAATGCAAATGCCATCCGAAGCTCCCGTTCTATCAAAAAGTCCCAGAAGAACAAAAGAAATCCCCTTCAGTGTGACTTATCCGACCCCGGGAAACCCTTTTAGTGGGGGATGGGGTTCACAAAGAAGATCACCAGCTCTAAGCCCCTGAACAGATGGTCTTTCTTCCTCATCCTTCCTTTGATCAAGCCACACCCAGCTTCTAGTGTCTGAGACATGAGTGTGGTGTTTGAAGGGGGGATGGGAGTAACAAGAGTCCCACTCTTCAACGGTCTAAATGCGAGTGCATGATGGCCCAAAGAAGTCAAAAAAAGGTTGTCATTAATACGTTGGTGATGAGAAGCGAAGCGAAGTTTTCGTTGAGTGCTCGTAGGGAATCATAGCGTTGTGAGCCGTAAAGATCTGACAGTCTCAGACGAAAGTTGGCAAGCTGACGAGCAGATGCTGTGTGACTGATCGTGTTCTGAGACTGAAGATACTCGTGAGAGAGTTGAATTGTCTTTGCGAGCTTACAGAGCAATGAGGCCGAGCATGGCCGCCAGGCCGAGACCGACCTGGACAGCACCGGCGCCGGCAATGACGACGGGAGTCTCGGGCACATCCGTACCCTTGGCGGGGTTGGTAGACTCAGGAGCCTTGGGGCCGCCGGTGGTCTTGGCAGGGTGCTCGGGCTGCGCAGGGTGCTCAGGCTGCTCGGGCTTGGAGGGGTGCTCAGGCTTGGGGGGAGCAGGGTGGTAGGGCTTGCCAGGGATCCAAGTAGGGCCAGCGGGGTGAGTCTCAGTGACGGTGCAAGGGCAGTCAGTGATGGTCAGAGTGCAAGGCTCAGTGACAACGTAGTCCTTGCCTCCGAGGTGGAAGCTGGTAGGACCAGCGCAGACAGTGGTGTAGACATCGTACACACTGGTGATGGTGACGGTGCCGTTCTTGACGCCGGTAGGCTGAGGAGCAGGAGAGACAATGGCGGCCTGGACGGCGGAGAAGCCAGCAAGGGCAACGAGAGCGGCGGTGTTGAATGAGTACATCTTGAATGACTTGATTGGTTGCTTGGGACTTGAAAAAGAGGGAGTGAGTTCCGGTTGGACTAGCGAATGCAAAGTTTTGTTGGAGTGAAAGATAGTGGTCAAGCGAGTGACTTGGGCGAGGTTTGTTAACGAGTGTGGGTTGCAAAGAACGAGAAAGATGCTGAGTGCTGAAGAGGAAGAAAAGAGTGTTGGTGTGGTTGACGAGGCTGCCTTATATCTGTAAATGAAGGCTCAGAGTCAGACACTGGCCAAGAAGAATCAATATGTTTATCTCGGCTGGCCCCCCATGTGTCTCCTGTGTCTGGACCTGACTCTCCTGCTCTCTCAGCTTGCGACAGTCTAGCCGCCACATGAAAGAATGGTAAACAGGTACATCGTCATGCGGCTTCATTCCAGTGCGCAAGGGAGAGGCACATGGAGATTAGGGCTCCGTAACTAGGGAGTTGTTGACCTTGGTTACATTACATGATGCAGGGAGGGGATTTTATGTGCAGTGAGTGAGATGAGATGTTCTGAGACGGCTATTTTCGAGAGATTGATTGTTGAGATGTTTTGTTTCTGTGTACTTTTATTATTATTTTCTTTATCTGGTTGTGGTTGATGAGTGTAAGTGGTTTTTGAGTCCTGATAGCGGGTGATATCTTGGCAGCCAATGAAATGAATGGTAGACAGCATAGTCTTAGTTAGGCAATATCGTGTAAGTGGTGTTCAAAACATTCAAAGTAAACAAACTAGAGAATAAACAATTCAACTATAATCTTAATTCTATTTCCAACAAATCCACATGATTTGCCCAAAAAGAGCAAAAAGAAACGATGGTGCAAGAATCGGTCGATCTGGAAGCCCCGTCTCTCGTCTCTCTTGAGTCTCCCTCCCTTATTGACTCATATGCCGTTGACCCCCACATACCTCAGACATGACACTAACACGATAGACATTGTCCAAAAAGATTAGATTACTACCTACTTCAGCTTGGGATAATAATAACATGAAGCCTCTCTCTGATGCAATCTATGGCTAATGAGACAAATACTCTCGGGTCAAGAGTGCCGAGGCATGAACTGTGAACAAGCTTTTCTCCCAAAATCATAAGCATAGCATAGGAGAAAGGAGAAAAGGGAAGAAAATCGTAGAGGTCATTGTCTTGTAGTTTAATTGAGCACATGCAGTCAACGTCTCTCTGCCCCTATTGTATGCATCTTTATCTCACTAGACGTTGAGTATCTGTAGATCGTGCATGCATGATGAGATTGATCGTTGTTCAGACACGGCACATGCAATCGAATCGCGACATATCGCGTGCTCAAAAAATAATTTGAGCAAGTGAAGCAATCTCCTTATCAGAAACAAACACAGCATTCTTGGTGTGTCCAAATTATGGCTACACATTCCTCTCAAGTTCTTTAGCCGATATCTCTCTATATAGAATGGTCCATTATACAAACTCCTCACCAGCCATACCAATCAATCACAGGCGCAGGCACAAAGTCATGACATGATTCACAAGATGTTCAGATCATGCTTGACTCGAATTCATTTCTTCATCTTTATTCCTCTCGACAAAATCCATCAGAGAGACTGCTCAGATTTCTTTCTTTCTTTTTTTTTCTATGTACAATTGTCTTTCAGCGCTGGCCCGCCGTGTAATGTTTGGTAAAATGTACCCGACTCCTTCCAATGCAATGCATTACTTTCGGTTCCTCGACGTGGCCCCGTTCGTAGCATGAATAAATGAGTAGAGACAAAGTGAGAGAGAGGGGGGGAGACGGAGTGAGGTAGAGAAGAAATAGGACCACCCTCCCCTCCTAGAAGTAGAAGGAAAAAGAAGAGAATAACACAAACAACAAAGCTAACAAGAACATAGATAGATGCCGTGAGTTTTGGTCGTCGAAAAACGAAAAACAAAAATCATTCTTCGCGCTGTACAAATCAATCAATCGATCGCACACTCAAGTCCATCCTATATCCATAGTCATGATTCGGAATCTCGGTCTTGGAAACCCAATGCAGCGCTTCTCGATTCAGCCAAGTAAGTACTCGACATAGGCAGGCAGGCAGTAGTCATCACATTGTTGTGATATCACTTCTACCAAATACCCCCCAATGCCTCGCTTGGCGATACCAAGACCTGATATCTCCCGACGATGTATCGGCGGCCGACCCAGGCGCGATCTAGTCCCCGTAAAAGATTTTTTTTTTCATCGAGGGTCCATAATCGATGAGAAAAATAGGGACCGAAACTAGGAACCGGCCGAGTAAGATCGGAGGCATCCGAACTTAAACAAGAGACCGTTGTCGGAAAGGCAGAGCCGGGCCGGGAGGCGGAGGGATAGCATAACCATGACCCCCAGAACGCTAGCCTTGGAACAAGGAAGCCGAGGCGACAAATAAAATACAACAAAAGGCAAAAATAAAAGGTAATAAAATAGCTCGGAAAACCCAAATAACACCGATAATGCTTGGTAGGTATGGCTCTATGTGGTATCGTTTTGAAGGTGGCAAACGCTCGGGTAGCCAAATCTGTCAAACGTCTCTATGCAAATGACTCGTTCGTTTAAAAATGAGGCAGATGATGGATGTGAGAATGCTTGCTTGCTTGCTCGTACTCCAGCGCTGTGAGGAAGGCTTCTTTTTCTGGTCAGGTCATGGCGGCTCGCTTCTGGATTAGGCTTTCATTTCCCTTCTTTTCAAGCCTAGCACAGCCAGTAGCTAGCCATGCCATCAGCCAAGTGCCAGCCCTTCCTAGTGCAGTCTGAGGTCAAATCCCTTGGAGATCATCACTTTCGGTTTGATCTGCTCTGGCTTCGCTCAGGTCCTCGGCCGACCACGTCAAACTCGTAGTTTCGCAATTGCTGCTCGTACTTGGGGCTGCGGAGGAATTTTGGTACAGAGTCCTATTTTTTTCCCTCTCGTTAGCATCCATCTGTCATTCTGCACCATCATCGCTCTGATCGGCATGTCCGAGAACGGAATTGGAGGCTGGAGGGGCGGTTTTTAGTCAAAACTTACACTAGCCATCAGCTTGAACACTGCGTTTTGAGCGTCCTCAAACAACGACGTCACCTCTTGCAGCGTGTCAATCATGGCCACGTCCTGTCCAACGGCCTTGGTCATGCGAGTTGCCAAGTTGTTGCGCAGTTGATGGTCAATGTTGAGTTCGCACGGCGATCCTGGAGCCAGGAAAGCGTTGTAGATACCATATGCCGAGGCCATAATCTCCTTGATTCCGTCCATGGCATTAGTGTTGGGCGACTTTTGAGCCGCCCTTGTGGCAGCCTTGCAGCTACGCACAAACTCGTCAACATCTTGATAGAAGGACAAGTTTTCTTCGCAGTGGGTATCTCGTAGTTGCTCGCGGAAGAGGAGACGTAGCGCGGGGTCGTTGAGGATCTTGTCCAGACGCTGGGTGTTGGAGTCCCTAGTGATGCCGTTTCGCTGAGATGCGGCACCGCCTTCGCTCTCCGAAGGTCGGCCCCGAGAGGCAGCACCACTGACAAGATCCTTACCGCGTTGCGAGAGTTGGTAAATGGCGTATTTGGTGGGTTGGAACAGGTTGCATCCCAGGATTTTGCGACATATAAGCGCGGTCCTGGGCCACGGGCTCCATTAATTCGTACTCAACGAATAGAGTAGCCACCTCAACAGTCTCTCGCTTGTCCACGATGGTTGAGCAATCCATGAGCCAGTCAGTGGCAGCCTTGCCAGTGAAGGTGTCACGATATGTCTTCCCGTTCACCTTGCGCTCGGCAGCCATCTTCACTCCGGTAAGGCCATCTCGGTAGTCATGCAGCGAGTCTGAATCGGCGGCGTTAACGGTAGTCTTGATGTTGCGGCCCTCGGAGCCAGCAAAGCGGCGGAAGATGACCTCGATTGTTCCTTGGTCGTGAAGAAGCTTATCAGTCTGTGGATCTCGCTCTAACAACACCAACTGGGTGGAGGCGAGGTTAGCCAATTCCGACACTTGCTTCTGTTGGATGCCGTTTCTAGCGCAGAATCTATCCAGAACAGTGATACCCTTGGGAGTTAATTGCCAAACAGAGCCCTTCATCGTGTAAACCTGCTGATATTTGCCATCTGCTGATTCGATAAAGCGAGCCTCCAAAAATCGTTGACAGATAGAGCGGGCCATGTCCTTGGCCATGGAGAAGGTTGTGGTTGTGGTGGTTGTGACGATACGAGAAGGATCCTTGGGATCTGGCATACGGTTGGATTGAGAGAACTTCAGGGAGCCCAGGTTGTTGATGGCATCCTCGGACAGAAAAGTGTACTCAACCTTGGTCAATCGGACACGGTGGGCTGAGAGCGGCAGCAAACTGACGACAAGAGTTGAGAAGAGATCCTTGAAATCCTATTTGTGCAACAGTCAGTGGGTGTTTTTTTTTTTTTTTTCTTTTTCTTCTTTCCTTCTTTTTGGGGAACAGGGTTTCAAGAATACGCAATGGCGCAGAGGCTACGCGTGTGCGCGCACGAGGTAAAACGGCGCCTTAAAGGCACACCAAACAAGGTTGGGTAGGACAGCAGGGCGTACCTTTGTGAATGGACGGTCATCGTCCGTCATGCGCAACAACCGCGAAGAAGTCTGATGCATCTTGTTTGCTGTGGAGGACTTGATAGGGGGCGGGAGGTTCGGGTCTGTGGACGTATAAGGCTGGGACGGCGGGTTGTTTGCCTGCAGAGTCTGGGGAGCGACTTTGCTGTCCAGATATGCACCCGAGGAAAGCGATTGGTTTGAGGAACTTCGTAGACGGTGGTACTTGTCCGGGCTGGAGGGTTCCGACGAGGGTGAGGAGCTCGTGAGCAAGGAGAGTCTTGAAAGAGCACCAGAAGACTGTCGAGGTCGAATGGCAGGCTCTGAAATAGCAGCAATGGCGTTTTGTGTGCGGTCAAAAGCTGAAGCGGCCAGGGCAAAGAGGCTTGTCGAAGAACGGTTGTTCAATCTCGAAACTGAGGAAGCCGTATGGCGATGATGGCTCTGCTGTGGATGATAAGGGACGTAGGCCGGCTGGTTTGGATTTGAAGTTGAGGCTGAGGTTGAGGCAGAGGAATTGCCGGAGGTAGCGGAGGTGTTGATGTGTGCTGGAGGTAGAGGTGTAGGAAGAGGCGAACGGTCCGAAATAGAAGAGCGTGGTGTGTTCGTGGTTGTATCCTGGTCCTGGTCGTGGTCTAGTGCGAGTGGTGTATCAGAAGGAGAGGCAGAGTGAACCGTGGGCCTTTGGTGTTGCGACTGAGTGGCCATCTAACGGGAACGAGAAAGGTCAGAAGGAGGGGAGTTTTGCGGTGACGGCAGTGGGAGAGGTTCAAATAAGAAGGAGGATGGATGGACGTGGTGGATGTGCAAGTGAAAGTGGATGTGGATGTGGGATGTGGATTTTTTTGGTCTGGTCTGGTTTGGTTGAAGGAAAATCAGTCCAACTAAAGGTCAAAGCATGCAAGACCAGACAGACCCAGGTGTAAGTGTAAGTAAGCGCAAGCAAGTGGGACACAGACTGTGAAGGAAGAAAAGGATAGATACCCTCAGGACCTAGAATAGGACAGGACTGGACAGCCTAGAGAGAGAGAGGGAAAGGATAGGATAGGGATAGGGATTAGGGATTGGCAGCCCCAGAGTAAAGAAAAAGAGAGGGTAAAAAAAAGGTGAGGGAGTACGGGCACAGGTACAGGTACTGGTACTGTACTGCTACAGGTACAGAAGCCCTCCCCCCCCAAGACCGGCCACCCCTACTAAACTGAACTGAACTTGAACTGAACTGAACTGAATTGAGGGGGAGGGTGGGGTGTCAAACGGGATTCCCTCTAGTGAATGTACGGGCGTGGCCCTAACTGTAAAAGGTCCCCTCCCCTCCTGGTGGGTCCCTCCCGACCTCCGTTCTCTTCGTCTGTCTGAGGTCAAAAGGTGGGCGCTGAGAATAGCGGGCGAAATGGAGATGGTGATGGTCTTGGCCTTGGCTTTTCCCTCTCCACAACTAAAACTAAACAAGCAGTAGCAGAAGCAGTAGCCAGGGTCAAGGTCAGGGTCAGGGCAATCACTCGCGACTACTAGGCAGGCAGGCAGGTAAAGAAGCTACCTAGCTACCAGGGCAAGGGTAGAAAATCTCCAGCAGCTAAAAAAGAATCAAAGAGCGAGCAAGAGAGCGGAGACAGAGAGAGAGAAGAAAAAGAAGAAACAGAAAGAAAAATGCAGACAAGGGTCTATTCCATGTGGGCTTGCTTGCTTTCATCCATCTTCAACCACACCTGTGTCTCTCATGCTATGGTGCAACAATCCGTCTCGGAACGCCGGGGCCTGAATTGCTTGTCTGTCTCTCACTCTCAATCCAGTGATAACATGTCTCCAGAACAAAAGACCCCATGTCCTGGGGCTTCAGCGCATCTTCGCGCTGGAGTTGGTGTATCGACATGTCGCCAGCCTGACCGGTCATCTCATTCTACCTATGTAAGGTAGGCAGTAGCCATATGTATGGATGCATGTTCACCACGCCGTGTCTGCCGTAGCGTAGCGTCCCGTAGCACAAGACACCTACCTACAGCTTCTTTTGCAGAATTGACG
Organism: Fusarium verticillioides 7600; assembly: GCF_000149555.1. Taxonomy (NCBI): domain Eukaryota; kingdom Fungi; phylum Ascomycota; class Sordariomycetes; order Hypocreales; family Nectriaceae; genus Fusarium; species Fusarium verticillioides. Next base: position 1,144,574 of record NC_031676.1, on the reverse strand, counting down.
AACCAATTCCCTTGAGTCGTAAAAAGAGGCTTTTGGTAACCTCTCGGCCAACAGTAGTCTCTCTTTCGTAGCGCCATTAATGCTCCCGGTCCCGTACCTTTGGTACAGCACATTGCCTGTCGGCTCCGACTGAAACATGGAGAACAGAGGAAAATAGATATCAGATATCAACAACTAACGTTGTTAGTTGCGGTATGTATGAATACATACCAACAAGCTGGAGAAGCCCGTCAGCAGCTGTACTTTAAGCGAACAGGGGCGTTGGCACTAAACAAAAAATCCTTTGATATCACCAGCCCAATGGCATTGTCATATCCATATGACAAACGAGATGAAGCTTTTTGATCACGATAACATATCATCCGAATTGACATAGGTTTTCGTCAATCCTAAGTATCTGTTCCTCTTCAATTTCTTCTCTTCCAGTGCCATGCCCCATCAACACTGCAGCTGTGAAAAGAATGTAGGGCTTAAACCACCAAATCCACTGCTGGCTAGACTTTGACATACAGCATATCCGCTTCCAGCAGCTTGCATGTCTGGTGTTGACGCACGCTGGGGCCCTCATAGCTCATATGCGTTATTGTTGCATTTGGGACTACATACATATATGCACTAGAGCGCTGTACGTAACGCGTTAGGGCATCAGATATGTTGAGGAGGGTTCACAGGCTGAAACTATTCGACTCTTTGAGCTTTGCGGAATGCCTGCACCATTTTTTGCTGATCTGCAAGCGGTCTGCAAAGCAAACTGCAGCACCTCCGCACCCTGCTACACCATACCATGTATGTATAGTACATTGCTTGACTGATCTGATCGGTTGGCGTGCAACAGGCATTGGGAGCGAGACACAACTGATTGACAGTAAAACGGCGGTTTTGAGGCGTTGTATGACGACTCAAGCCGGGATCAAATCACCATTCTCAAGACCTTGCTCGAATCATCATATGTAGAATATGTTTTCCACCACTGTAGCGATCCGTACGGATTCCGCCGGTGGCTTGCCCGCCACGAGCGTCTCTTGTGCAACCATGAGAGGCGAGTGTCGCCTGGGTCGACGCCTCATTGCAAATCACAGCGATTGAGGACATCGCCTCACCAGCGCCAAAATCCTTAGTCCATCCAAAAGCGCTTTGTCGGCGGCAATGCACTATAGCAGACGCCTAGACAGGAATGCTTACATGGTAGATTTGCGCGAAAAGCCCGTTGCTGTCAGTCCATAGGTGAGACAGGTTTGTACCACGTACGAACTACTCCGTACTGTACACAGATTCCCGTCGATGAGAAACCAAGCCGGACTGCTGCATGCTGGCATGAACCGGAACGTCAGACCGGGACAGCCACAGGCAATGGCACAGTAGAATGTAGGCAAGCCCCGGTCAAATGTGACCTGTATTTTAGCGAATAATTAGCAAAGGGGGGAAATGTCTGAAAAGGCTGTGCTGTGCTGTGCTGTGCTCAGTGTGCTGTGCTCAGTGTGCTGTGCTGTCCCTATCTTTGTTCATCTCATCGTCCATTCCATCTGGGCTGCTGGGTAATAATCTTCTCTCTCGCATGGTGAACCAGTGAGTGGCTGCTGAGCCGCGGGCGTGTGCATGTCTGTCTCACCTCCCACAGTCAATCAGTTCTCAGCCGGCCCCTTGAATGCGCGTGGCTCCAGGGATTCCATTCATCATGCTAGGCTGTTTTCGGCTGGTAAACTTCCCTGTAGCCATGCTCAGTGCCTCCATCCACCGCATCACGTTGCTGCCATGCGATCAAAGCGCCTAAGTTCCTGTGCATGCAACCATGCCGCGGCTGGGCGTGGCTGCCCCTTACTCTGCCCCACGCGGCTTCTTTCACCAAGAAGTGCTTCCAAATTGCATCGGAGCGTGCATCCGAAGCTATTCCTGAGTTATTCACACCTCATTTGATGGGCATGCTGCAAGCTCTCCATATCTATGCGCAAATTGTGAGCCATTGGCTTATTGCTACGGTGGTCTTTCAGATTAGTGACAGGGTTTTGTGTCTGCCGTCGGTTTTGAGTGTGGGATGCTGATGCTTGTTCATCTTACCAGGAACCGTCAATCACCTTGATTAGAGGTGATACTGAAACACACTTTTGAAACGACCTGGAGATGCCCGAATGAATCAAACACCAGATTCGTCTTGACGCATGAATTCGGCATTGTCGGCGTCCCAGAATTGACACTCCGATTACTTCCTTGATAGCTACCTCGTGCCATGCTCAAGCGTGGTAGCTCGACTCCCTGACTCCTAGAATCTGTGATCTTGCGCCTCATAAGTCCGGCATTCAGGGTTCTCGCAAATTGGCCAGATTTTGGTTAGAGTGAAAAGACTGGTGGTTGCAAATCGTGGCTAACGAACGCCATAGATCGCTCTGACCTCGTTCTGGCCTCTGTAGTGGGTAGTGTGTGTGTCTCCGTCGGAGATTGATTATTAGAGTACGGAGTATCGCTGAACCTCATTAGTCTACCACCATGCTTCCCAAGAGCTAGAGCCATCCATTGGCGAGTGTGCGTGTCAAGAAGGTTGGTAGAAGGATCACTACGGTGTGTGGTGTAGTCATGTAGGTGTCTGTAGCACTCAGCCTTGGTTGGACTGCTGCTCCAGATTACCCCAAAGCACTAATTAATGCTGGGTTCAACGGGCAGGGCAGATGTACCAACCCAGCCGCATCTCACACAAAAGCCTGTCACTGTCAGTATGTATGTATCTAAATTATCCATCTCGGCTCTGTGGTGCTCACGTCACGCTCGGCTCACGTCCCAGCTTAGAAGAACGCCAGTGGATTTATGTCTGCCGAAGCGAAATTGTGATTCGCAGCACTGCGGCTTCTTTGGCTCCGAGCTCACTCCTTCTAGAAGGTTTCTGGAAACTCGTCTCCGCGGCATGGACCAGGGTCTTTGGATCTTGACTGGCTGAGCAATTCAACTCGACTCAAAGTTCCGTCCAGGAGCCAAGGAATCTGTCGCCGATGAGAAGCGTCTCGGTCGTCTTGCCGTTAGATCAGCTGATCTCCTCCTGCAACGTACCGAACCTTGAACAATATGAGATACGTATCCGCAATCCTCACAGCACTAGTAAGTCTCGTATGAATCAAGGTGAAGGAAACTTGGAGGGACTGAGGCTCAGGTTTCAGAAATATACTGCCTAATGGAGAGGGGGGGAAAAACGGGCGACCAACAAGGAAGCCAAAGACCCCGGTAACTTCCTAGCATCCACTAACGTTAGTTCAGGGAAGGAGTCAAGCATTGGAATTTGGGAGTGACCTTCTGTCCGACTGTTCGAGACACCCATTTATTGGAAGGAGGCTAAAAGCCGACAGGACATAGTTAGAGAAGGAACATGACAACACCATCAATTCACAACAGCGGTTTCCGATTGCGCCTCTTGAGGATAAGTTATCTACATTTGTCCTTTATCTCCGTGTTAGTCTGTTTGATACATTCCTTCGCTCGGGTACATCTACCGTTTACAATGCTGACTCTTAAAGTGCCACTTATTCAAGCCCTGTACAGGGACTAGAGGGGTAGCCTAATGACTAGGTGCTTCTCAGTGGCACGGTTATCATTAACCGTTAACCGATCCTGTTTGGCCTGTCTCCGGAGTAGCAAGCCTCATCAATGTTGGATTGAATCGTCAAAATTTAATGGTGTTGAGGTGACCTGCACGTTGATGTCACTGCCTGATCGATCTCTGCTGAATCGATAGCAACGGTCTCAAGTTCCAAAGGCATGTACAGTAGACAAGGAGCCAAGAAACTCTGCATGTCTCCCCATCTCACATATCACAGTGACTTTATGTATAAGCAGACTGGATGTTGTTAAATAAGATACGGTATGTTTCGGGGTTTTCTCATCATACACACGAAACTGCACAAGCGTTGCGAAACCCTTGACGATAATAACAAGCAATCCAACTGTGGGTGGGTGAGTGAGTGAGCCGGGGCAGGTGTCAGAGTGGGAATAGTCGGGTTTGATGACCAGTCAATCTGGCAGATGAGGATGAGTCCCCATGGCGTTCATCACATCCTTACACCGCAACGTAACTGAAGATGAAGGCTGACAAGAAGCCAGCCAATCCGTTTCCCTATCACGAAGTGACCTGAGCCACGATCACCAAATCCAATTCATAGCTCATTTGTGAGCGCGGCGGGTATAAACTGGGGACGCAGGGTTCGAGTTGATCAGGGCACCATCCACAACTCTCAAGTGTCTTGGTGTGACTGTGACTGTGACTGGTCACCTTTCCAAGCAGGTCGGCATTCCCACGTGGCTCCATGACTGAGCTTGTCGTGCCGTGCAAGGAATCCGCTGCACGTAAAACTGCCATACAGATACGAAGCAATGGGTCCCCTCCTTCGCTTCGAAACACCGCCTCTCAAATGCGTACGGAGGACACGACGGTGCAACTCCACTTTATTGTTTCTGTTCTGTGGATATATGATCTGATCAAATAGGTATTCCTGAGTCTCGAACAGCGGTACATTATGGGCCAACAAGGCTATCAATATCCCTGGCCAGGCATGACGCGTTTACGCGCGCATTTCACACGTTTGTCAGCGATCAGCACCATCTGAGTCCAGTACCGGAAAGGAGGTAATGAAGTGGCGGTATTGACGATTTGCAGATCCCCAGTTGAAGAAGCAACAACACCAAGAACAAAACAGGGAAAAGCAAAAACGAACGAGGGTGGGAGGCGTGATTTTAGCAGTATTACCTGGTTGGTTCTGGCGGGGTCCGCCACGTGGGTTTAGAGAGAGCCACGCGTTTGTGACAACCAAGCTGTGGAGTCGCTTAGGCATCTTTTTCTCTCTCTTCACTGTAACCTACGTATCATGCTCACGTTCTAGGCCTCATATCAGCCCAACGATCCCGGAAACTTGTCACGGCAGTTCAAACGATGCTCCTCAACTCACCAATTGTACCGGTACTAGTCGATGCTCAGTCAAGGCGTCGCCGTTGATTTGCCTCTCTTTTTCTTCTAGGCCCTCGCTATCCGAGAGTCTGCCGACGTCAAAGCTGCTTGTGCTACCGCGCGATCCACTACAGCTCTTGAAGCTTCGGGATGACTTCTCGTTGGCTGGCCTTACCTGGGCGGATTGTTTTGATCGTTGAGAACGATTGGCCATGAAGACGTGTATGAAAGGCTTAGACTGAGGCGGGTGGTTCGACTTGACGTTTTCAACCCAGAGTCCCGTTGCAGTTCTGCATTGAGAGCCATGAACCATAATGAAACGCTTTACAACTCCAAATTGAGCACCGCATGACGCATCATTCCTCGGTGGCAGCTTGGTCGTCGTTAGACTTGTCCACGATACCTTGGTCAAAGTTTCACATGTACCGTACATCCCGTACTTACGGGCTCTGCGGAGCCCCGACACCTGGGTAAGGTAGGTAGGTACGAAATCGTAAACAAAGCGCCCAATCCGGTCGACAAAACATTCAGCCTTCTCGTGGAGTCACGAAACTTGTGTATGATGAACATCCATTGTTTCGCCAGATCCTTCCTTCTCCGTACCAACAACATTCGCGAAAATCCAACATCTGCAGGGTTCCAAATCAATCTGATTCGGTCCCCCTGTTCATGCTGCTTTTTAAGTTGCCACGCGAGAGGGTACAATGTACTTTGCCATGTGCATCGCACGAGGTAAGCGATCACGGAAGAGATCCGTCTAACCATTCCGGGATGACGATATCCACAAAATCTGCAGACAATCCCGTCTTGTTCAAAACATCAGATCAGACGACCAACAATTTCGCTCCCGTCACTTAGACCAGAGGCTCTGACTCGATATCCTAGCTTAGCTGCGGATACAGCTGCCCGATGGATGCTCTGTCATTGCAGATTGACAGTCACGTGTGACCTCAAATCTGAGCTTCCAGCACGATTCATACTCATGCCTACAGCCTTACCGTTATCCTGGTTCGCCTGCAAAGACAACGGCCTTGTACGATCGCCAGCTAGACGGCTAGTAGGCCTACTGGCGCGAGCTCCTGTGTCACGGCACTTGGTGATTACGAAATTGTCGGCATTGTGGCAGACCCTTCATATCGGCACTCAAGTACAGGTTTAGGCACGGCGAACCCCGAACTCCAGTGCAAGCGTAACTATATCATATCTATTATATGGTCCCTCCACCGGATATGAAAACGAGCAAGGTCAGGCTACGGAGGTGCGATTTTCTAGTCGGCGAACTAATAATGACTCCTGTACAACATCAGGGCAGACTAGGATGCGCCCTTGTAGAGTGAGGCCTGGCCATTGACTAGCCTTGCGGACAGCAGTACGCGGCTAGCGGGCGATCTGGTAGACGGGAGCCAACATTCGGGATTGATTTTCCAGGTCTCAATCACGTCTTGGCTCGATGATATGTGTATCTTGGTATACAAGATATGCATGTCGACAGGCATGTCGCTATAGGGCGCTAGAGGTTGTATTTCTCAGCCGTGTAATGCAACTCGTATGAATAGCTAGTAGCTGCCTCAAACATGCAGCGAGTGCCCCCTATTTCCTGGGCTGAAATCCGTGCTCAACTTTCTTTCCAAGCGTAGTTACTATCCACCAAGTCCACCCACCGCGGGAATCCATCGTGCGATTTCACTCACTAGAAGCCGTCGGCCGCCAAGCAAGTGGACAATGCTTGGGCGCCATCTCTCTTAACCCACGGAGCATTTCCTATTCAACATGCTGAATGCTACCTTATTGTATGCGGTGAACAAAGGAATGAAATTATGTGAGGTTTATCGTGGCTGTGCTCACTGAAAAGAGCTTCGACTCCTGTGTCGTGGCTAAGACCTCATTACGCTACTTGTTATCATTGCCCCAAGACATAAATGGCCAAATACGCGCCAGCATGTTCGAATTTGACTACCAGCGGGATAAAACTGGCAGGGCTTGACTCAAGTGCACCTACGGAGTAGTGACCACCTGATACATAGCTCTGGACAGGTTTTCGCATGACTTTATGACGACCTCCCAGTCTGACAGCCCGGGAATATCTTGGACCTAACAAAAACGACTGACTCGTGTGCTGCACCTCTTGACTTCCCCCCATACTCGCCAGTAGCAAGCTCTGTGGGGAGCACTCTTAGTTAAGGAATAAGCTGAAGGCTTTTAGCTCAAGATTGGTCGCCCAAGTTCAAGCTCGACATTGGATAGAAGCTCTGGACCAAGAGGTTTTGCCTTGGGGGTGTGCAGTGCCGATCGACAAGGTCAAGCCCTACTTGCCGCTACATACTGACATAGACAAGTCGCTGTCATGTAGTTACTGGGGTCTTTGTTGCGGGCGTAGATACGTGGTTTCTGCAACCTTTCCAGCCTGTAGGATCTGTGCAAATCGATATGTCGTGACTAAAACTCGCGATGCGTTGCTCTGCTTGGGGAGCTTTGACTCGGTGAACTGTAGAGTTAACTAGAGAAGCATGTGTGTGCAATTGATATGTGACCGTCCAGTCGGATATTATGGAGGAAGTAAGCTATGGAAAGGATGCAGTTTCGTGCCAGGCTGCTAGCAAGTCGATGCTGCTCCTTGGGTATCATCGTCGATAAGGAGGGTAGAGTTTGGCATCGCGGAGTCGCAGACGTTGAAACGACATCTATATGCCGCTGACACAACAGTAGCAACAGGGTAACGTCTGACTCCACAATGAGAACACTTCAACACTTGTTGATGCTATACTGACACTCGCTGTAAAAACAAAATATCAATTGATCTGGGTTCTGAAATCCTGTATGCCACTCGCCACAGATCGTACAGTTAGACTAGATAAATATGTCTACATAGCAAAAAAGCCGTTCTAACGCCATCGCTTTTAATCCCCTGTACCTCGCCACCCTGTAGGCATGTTCGGTACAGACGGGAATGCAAGTCTTTTCTCTCCCATTTGGATCATAGCTCCATTATGTGAAGCAACCATCCACTGGGAGCCTCGTGTCTTTAGCAATACTTCATGTGCAATAGAAATGCGAGTCCTTCGACTATATCGATGAGGGGGCCCTGTCCTTTTTCCAACCCCTGTATCGCATGTTCTCTTCAATGGCCCTCCAGATCTGCTCCACGATCTCCTTATCACGGAATCGTGAAGCGTCGTGGCCCTCTCCTCGCCATCGGTCAATGCCAGTGGACAGGACGCGGTGACCCCAGTTGCGGATATTATCCGGAGCTGACTCTCCTCGCCAACCGACATAGATGCCCAGCGTGTGCTTGAAGAGCTCGTTAGGGTCACTCCACTTGTAGTTCTTGAACTGCCAAGTCTGGCCAGTGGTGAGGACTGCCACGATTCTGTTCCAGTATTCGGGCTTGAACGCTTCAGGACCCTCTACAAGAATGAAACGCATTGGGCGGTTTGGGTCAATGGAGGGGATGATGCGCTGCACATGAAGCATGTTGCTCATCGCACCACCTCCATCAGTAGGCACAAACTTGCCGTCCTCGAGGAACGATCGAGCATTTGATAGGCGAAGCAAAGAAGAAGCAGAGGGGGATAGAAGAATAATAGGGTCTGGTCGTCTTGTAGGGGGTTTTTGGTTAAGGGCTAGTGATGGGTTAGTGGGAATGCTGGAGCTAGACTGGTATTTCTTCTGGATAAAAGGCGCAGCAAGTTTGCGAACATGGGAGAAGTCCTAACGAGGTCAGACCAAAACTCAAGGGTTTCTCAAATTGCAAGGACTTACCGTAGGTTTGATGCCCCTTAAAACGGTGTTGCGATCGCCCATCTTTCGTTCGCTGTTGTAGATACCAGCCAGTCTCGGGTCCATAGTACCACGACCAGATCGCGACTGAGCAGTTGAAGTCACTGCACCCGTCTTCGCAGCTGCGGTCGCGCCAGCAGCCGCCGCATCTTTGTCACTGGGCAAAGGCTTGATGTACTCGCTCTCCTCGCTAGCACCCTCGAGCCAGGTAATCAGATCCAAACGCTCGATGAAACCCAAATTTTGAACCTTCCCCGAGCCACCAGCAGCTGCCAGTTCTTCGTTAAGCTTTGTCGCAGAAGCATTATACTCAGGGATAGCGACTTCGCGATTCAGCCAAGCAAAGTAGATACTGCGCAGGTCGACGGGCTTGTCTTGCGACACAAAGCGCGTCGGGTTGTCGATGGGAACAGCGACATCCCGATCGGGGAATCGCAAGTACGTCGCCTGTGATAGGGGAACTTCGGTTGCAGAAGCATCAGCTGATGCTGTGGGGATGAAGGGCGCGTTGGAGGAGATGGATTGGCGAAGGAGGACGAGTCCGTCGAGGTCGGCGGCGGACGCCATGATGAAGATGGACGCGCGGGAGTAGGGAGCACGGCTGAAAGAGACTCTCTATGTGTTTGTGCTAGTCAAGGAACACCAATTGATGAATACTAGAATCTAAATGGTTCGCGAATCGAGAGTCCAGCGTGCTTGTTGCCGGTGAAGCTTTGATGAAGTGAAGATGAAAGGCTAAAGCTGAGGCTGTGCCTGGAATTTTGGCAAGCTCCCTTAGCTTCACCTATACCGGGCTGTCATTGGTCAGGCACATATGTGGCCAATCAACGGTCTATAAACTCATCTTCAACTTCAACGTCAATTGACAGCAGAATCAGCACCAATCCACGTTCTGTATAATGATGCGACTGGTCGCCCCGCGTTTTGCATTGTATGCATCAAGTAGATCATGTTTCTGGTGGTGTTGACGTTGATCCGCTATTACCGTCATACCCGGGCAGCTTGACTCGACGACTCGGAGTGCCCTAGGGTAGGTAAATTACTCGGGGAGTATTGCTAGTCAGAACGCTACCTACTGAACAACATTTCATGTGACTGTACAGTAGTATTGAATGTCGCCTACTGCGTAGTAATTCGTCTATGCATGTTTGGCGTGCTTACTGTGCATTGGGATGTTTTAATTGGTAAGTCCTCATGTTTCTCTTGGGTAACTTGTAACTCTGTTTCAACTGCCGGTATAGCCACAACACCATGAAGATGCAGCTAGAGAACTTGCATGTGAGCCACGTCATAGAGCACATAACAGTGTTTCCTTCGCTGGACAAGTATGAAGAAAAAGTCTGTCAGATTGACGATACAGTCTAAACTTGCCAATTCATAGATAGCTCACCTGCATCTTCTCGTATTTGACCCCAGTCTCTAATGTCTGAGCACAAATACTCTAAATCCAGGGATCATAAACACTAATCATTGACGGACAACTTACTTAGAACCCCCATGCTCAACTCACTCACAAGTACAGATACTTGCCATCGATCCAACCCCAACTTCTAGAAGCCGTCGCACACCCATGATTTCTAGTCCGCATCTAGCTATACACCAGCACTTTGGCGCCACGACTACCCTTCACGCCCCATCCATCTCGAGTCTGCACAGCCAGAATATGACATCGAAAACCCTTGGAAGCCTGGCACGTGCGGGCGAGCCATAACCGTAAACTGCGATCCCTCACCTGGGATAAGCGTTAGCTCTCTCAACGGCGTTAAGCCAGTTCGTGCAGATCACTTACTCGCCCCGGCTGTTTGGTCTGGTGAACTCCTAGCCCGATGAGTAATACGACGACATCCCACGCTCACAGGGCGTCGGGTTCCCAGATCTAGTAAGAGTATGAGAAAAGGGGCGCTATTCAGAACGAATTACACCACAAAGATACCACGGAGGCCGCTGCCTCATCTTATAGCGTGTGGCAAGGGCACCGCCATGAAACAGCAAAAGAGCCTTTGTTCACGGATATTGGATGGGAATAGACATATTTCCACACGTGAAAACCTTGCTCATAACGCCACAAGGTATTGTACTTCTTGTTGTATGTACACCTAGCCGTATGCCCCTATTCGACTTCATCAAAGACCTATCCCAAAAGATGTGTGCAATTCCGCTTCCATTCCGCGCAATGACTCCGTCAACGCCAAATCAATCCTGACCTCCAATGGTTCTGTAGTACTCAAATACATCTATATGCCAAAGACAAGCTTCATGCGCTCATACGTGTAGAATGCGACCGCCGCCATTGGGAACACCTTGACGTATCCAATGGTGAGGCCAACAAAGAAACCAGGAATACCCCTCTCTCGGAAGATCATACCAGCGGTCTCTCCTATCCTCAATCGACGGCCGTCACCAACGGCACCGCCAACTTGCATTCGTCGTCGAATGACTTCAAGAGGATATGACGCCGTTTGAGAGATCAAACCGGCGATTCCACCAGCAGTGAGCTCGGCCCATGATCGTAAGGGGGCTGGCTTTCCTTCAGGGTGGTTTGCCTTTTTCGGTAATGTCGTGTGCTTCGCAAAACGAGGCGATCGGAGGATATCACCAACAGTATCGTGAGTTAAGAAAGACATGCCCGCATATGGAAGCATGCCCATAACGGTGGGAGCGAAACCTCGGTAAAAGTTGATAAGTCCTGTTTGAGGAGCAATGGCGCCAACTGTCGCTGCTGTCGCTTCCGCTGCAGCAGTTACTGTTGCAGGCGCATTAGGTAGTCGAGTCGCGGTTGTTTTCTGAACGGGTTGCTCGTTGTAAATCTGACGACATATTGATGACAAAGAAGAGTGGCCGTCACGTTTAGTCTCGAAGGCAAGTCGTACTCTCATAACTTCTAAAGGATATGTGAAAAAGACGGAGGTGACACCAGCCAAACTTCCACTGAGGAGTCTTCTCATTGGTGTCTCATGGTGTTTATCGGGTATAATAATGGCTCGAATTTGTTCGTATGCGAGGAATTTGATACCGGCGTAAGGAAAGATTCGTAGTAAAGTCGCTGAGTGTCCACGGTAGAGTCCAGTGATGCCTTCATATCTATGGATGTCCTTCATGGCGCTTGCGACACCAACCCATGATCCTGTATATTTTGCGAACCGTGGATTGCTGGCCTGGAAGAGGATCTTTACTCGATCCAATGGCGCAACGACAGTTTTGCCCTATTCCAAACAGTCAGAAACCTCTGGAGACCTCAGTCTTCGACCTTGACAAACTTACAGCGCAGCCAGCTAAACCGCCCGCAACTCCAGATTTCCACACATATTCAAAGCTGTTCATTTGTGCCTTTGGTGCTACAGCCTCCTGGTCCGTAGGACACACAGGAGGCTCTTTTGGCGACTTGCTGGATGTGTGAGAAGAGACATGGCTCTGAATATTTCTATTGCGCGCAACATCGGCCATTGAGGCATGCTCCATCTGAGCAGCGTCGGCAGAGGACATGGCCCCGAGGCTCGCAGAAGCACGTGCCTGACCTTGTTGAACGGATTCGAGGCCTACGGGCGCGACATGCCGTGGCAGAGTCGAATGGGGATCGGTATTCGAAGCCAACGCGACTGAGATATTTCGGTTTCGGTGGTGATCTTGTCAAAAAGTTGGAGGAGGAGTTAGTAGTAGAAACAGGTTTTGCGGGGAGGATGAAGCAGTTCGGATATGGGGACGAGAGGATTTTGGAGATGATACCGGCATGCGGCGCGGCAGAATTTCCCCGGTCAGAGGCGGCTTGGACGTCATTAAACCGACGCTCAGTGGGCGAATACAGGCCCCCCACTGGTTTTTTTACAAGTGAATGACCTCCACTACCTTAGCAAAGGTGGTCACGCCCGCGGAAATGGAGATCCCCCAGAACCCTAGAAAAATAGAGGAATTAGGCCATCAAGGGTCCAAGACTTGTCGCTTCAGTGGGTTACTGCGCTGATGACCCACTGAAAACTTGTCGTTTCTCAGCAGATTCACAGCCAGGTCAGGGCTGTCAGGGCATAGCGAGGCTTAACGGTCCCGGTGATCAATAACCGAGCCGAGGTTTGCCGACCATCGCCGCGAATTTATTCCTTCAACCGCGGGTTAAGCAAAGGCCAATGCAGGTGGAAGAATAGTCATCCGAGTCCGCTATGGAGGCCAACAGCCACAGAAACTCGTCTGTTCTCTTTGAGAGCCCAGACAAGAGCCTCATTGTTCTAGACATCCCCACGTCTCTAGAAGAGAGCCAGGCTCTCCCGTCTCAGGTCCCCCGCCGCCGCATCGTCTCCGCAGAGCCCCGCGCGAGTCCGTTTCCGACCCCGGAGCCCCGGCATGGAGGAGGCGATCACTCGGCATTTGCGACAGCGTCTCCTGGCGCGCAGTTGGCTGAGCTCATGACCACTGAAACGGTCAGCAGCGCTTTACAGGACCTTGCCAGCACATACTCATATTCTGGACCTTTCCATCGGGACCGGCTTGTTCAGCCACAACAACCACCGTCAGTATCCGCTCTGCCGCCTTTGATACCTGACAAAGCCGAATTTCTTGATGGCTCTATAGAGGCTTTGCGTGATACTTTTCACATGTCAGCTCCCAAGTTTGATCTTGTTGTGTTAGATCCTCCGTGGCCAAACCGATCTGCCAGGAGAAAGACAGACAATTATGCTACTGTATCAAATCTCAAGGAGATGCGCGACCTTTTGCTACACATTCCTCTAGCTTCTCATCTTGCACCAGATGGACTAGTTGCCGTCTGGGTCACTAATAAACACAGTATTCACGACTTTTTGACTTCCCCAACAGGGGTGTTCGCTGCTTGGGGTCTCGAGTTTGTGACTGAATGGACGTGGCTCAAGGTTGCTGCGTCGGGTGAACCGCTCTACGACATTGAGTCAACATGGAGGAAGCCATGGGAGAAGCTCATTATAGCGAAGCGTATCGGGAGCAAGAAGCCAGATGCTCTCGGGTCAAAAATCATCGTGGCAGTCCCTGATGCCCACTCACGGAAGCCCAATCTGCGAGGCCTCTTTCAAGATGTCGTCGGCAAAGAATGTCTTGGCCTCGAGATCTTTGCTCGTAACTTGACTGCTGGTTGGTGGGCCTGGGGGAATGAAGTCTTGCGCTTTCAACAGCCCGAACATTGGCACGACATGGAATAATGTGACGAAGAATATACGAGTTTTCAGCGTCTATATTTGCGCTCATAATCTTTAACCCGCCTGCATGCATTGCCCATCCAAGACTAGTTACAATAATGTACAGTTATGATGCCCGCTTATCCTACAGAGGTCCATCATGCGTGGCTCCTCATAGAATTGGCGCCTCTTTCATTAGCAGTTTCCTGCAGTTTCAAGTCGTAATTCGCCTGTCGTAGTCGTTTAAGCTTCATTTGCGTCCTTCTTAACCTCTGCTTCCTCCTTGTTCAGTAACTTCTCCCATTTAGGATCCAAGATAACATCGTTGGTCCACTTCTCCTCTCCCGATAACAGCTTTTGTGCCATATTGGCCAACTCTTGTCTCTCCTTCGACGGGAGCTGCTTGCTCTTGAGAGGAATTTCGAATCGCTGTTGCGCAATATGCTCCTTATTTCGCTTCTCCAGCATATCCTCGCGCATCTGGAACAATTGGTTACTCCAGGGTGTTTTGTCCTCGGGAAGTTCGGGCCATTGGAAGGGCTTTGCCAATTCGACGGTCATGACCTTGAGGGGTTTGGGGCGGTACCACGAGCGCGAGTGGGAGTTGCGCTGGGTTAGGGGTTGCTGCTTGACGTATGATCGGACCTTTGTGACCTCGACATTGTATAGGTTCCAGAGGTAATCTCGGAGATCGAACTTTGTGAATCGTAGAGGGACCTGGAAAGTGGCCTCGTTTGGTGGGAGGTGATCTTTTCGAAGAAAGGTGATTACATGGTTTGGCCTAGAGATTGTTAGAATTTGTAGGTAGAGATGGATCAAAGGCACTTACAGAAAAACCTGCTTCTGGCCCAGCTTGAAGCCGGGCAATTGGCGAGCTACAGTCTTTGCTACCTCTGCCATGGTCGTCGTTTTGCCCTTTCAAAAGTGGTCGGCGATAGTTGAGTTGGGATGTGAAGAAATTCGATGACTGGCTCTGATTGGCTTCAACGGCAAAAGTGAACTTCCGGGAGGGGTGTGGGGATTGTAGATGCTATAGATGCACGCCCCGCATCCAGCAGTGTAAGAAGGTGAATATCATTTCACTCCACGAGGTCATTTCGTGACTGGAATCAAATATTAAATATTTTAACACTAACAGAGGCTATTTTAGAACTTCTAGAATCTTCCTATCTATTTGTTATAGCATATTCGGCGAAAACCATTGACCTGGGTTGAAGTGACATCTCCCCAACTCAGTTGTCTCACGGGTACTCGCAGTGCAACAATTACTCCTTCTCGTCAACACAAAACGAGGCCTATTCTTCCTCTCCACAACAAAAACAAAACAACGAGAACATCGATCTCAAGATCCGCCCTCATGCACAAGCAACACCCAAAATGCAAAAACACACCAAATCAAAGCGTTCTTTGAGCCCGACGGCTCGGGTCTCACCTCGTAAGAGACTCAACTATGATGCAGACACCCACAAGATGTCGAGTCCCACGAGCTATGATGATGAAGATGTCCAACTCAGTTTCCTGACCATCGACGAAGAAGATGAAGAAGGGGTCGCTTGTTCTAACAGCATGGAAGAGTTGATGAAGCTGGAAAAGGAGCGATATCCCGGTGCCAGTACCTGGGCCCCTGCTGAAGAACGACTCTTTGAGATATTGTATATGCGACAGGATCTGCCCATGCTTCCATCGACGTGGGATGTCGATCTTAGAGGAGTGCCCATCTCAGACATTGTATTCCAAACTTCGGATGAGTTTCCTCCTATCATCTATGCTCACTCAAATAACTTTCGAGGTATATTTATCCTCCTATTATGGAGTACATTGCTCACTCTTTTTCAGCAACAACCGCCCTTATCCGTCTCATGGACCTCACAGCAACGACCAGGACAACCATTCAGAGTGGCCATCGGATAAAGGTACCGCAGCTCATCAAACAACAGCTCGACAAGTATCTGAGCTGGGCAGCACAGGACGGCGACTACCTGCATCTACGCATTGTTCCGAACATTCTAACGGAAATTGTAGACACGAAAATGCTGGAAGATGAGATCACCGAGCACATCCAGAAACGTATGAGAGCTCTCGCAAAGCTTCAGCGAGAGTTCCTCCGAGAGGATAGAAACCCTCAGTTCTGGGATGTTATCAAGCCCAGTGTATTCGCATCTCCGAAAATCAAACTTGAGCCGGACGATGGGCCGACATCGTTTGGGGGGTGGCTGACGCCTACTCAGAGCCGACTTGGCTCACATCTTCAAAGTGGAAACGTAGTTCCAACCACCGAAACCCATGAAGTCGCTGTCAAGATCGAACCTGGATTTAAGAGCCCTGGTATCTCGGCAGGAGTACTCCCTAAGACAACGATGCTTTCGAGGGAGTCATACCATTCAGATTCCCCATCGCCCTCTCTACCCGAAGAGCCCCAGACCCCTCCTCGACACACCTACCGTCGCCACCCTCCTGTGGTATACGGTCTCTTCATTATCAACACCTGGGTTCTCGTTCTCACAGTCGATTCCTCCAAAGGATCTAACGCCCATGTCAGTTTCCAGGTCCAAGTCGATTTCAAAGATGAACACCAGGGGATCTGGAATGCCCTTACCATCGCTATTGCGGTGTGCCTTGCTCGTGATGAGCTACGTACTCGTGCGACCGACTTCGAGGAGCTACCTTGCGTGGAAGATAGTGATCCGGATGCTTGATTTGCAGGATATTTCAATGATTATGACGATTATTACGCCGGAAGGAATACCAAGATTCATGTTTCACTCCTGTTTGTTGCTAGTGCGCTTTGAAGTTGTGTTTTATACCCCTGATTTTATAAACCAGTGTTGACTTGGAGTTTCGTTGTTGTTATCAAGAGGTTTTCATGTACCAGTTATCAAGTCCTCAACGCCATTCACCTTATCGGAAAATATCTCGAGCCGTTCAATCAGTCGTTAAGTAATCTGCCCTATTTGAGGGGTCATAAGTGTTAAGTCAATAGAGAGCTTCTATGCTTCATGCTCTCATCTCTATTCATGTCCTGATGTGTCTGATCAGCCATTCCCTTCTATTCCCAACGCCCAGCAATGACGGCCGTCCGCAGCCCCAAACGTCTCTTTCTATCTGTACATAAATCTCCATTGCATTTCATCTCATAGAGTCCGCTTCTCTAATGCGTGAGTTATACAGGGTGGGGGGTGAAGCGGGGAGGAAACTTTTCTTGCGACCGCGCGTGAATAAATATTTTTAAAATCATAGCAAGTAAGGTAGTTAACGACAAGGTGAGAACAAGGTGTATGTGTATGTGTTTGTGTGGAGATTTTTACATTTCTTCTCGTTCGACGGGCATCAGAACCTCAAGCTGTCGAAGGAGTCGCTGGTACAAGAACAGCATGCAGCCACTCTGGATGAATGTCCATACTCCTCGGGGTCCGACACCACGGAACCATCCTGCAACGCCTTCTGTGCGGTAGATGACCCGTAGGCCTGTGAAGACGGAGGAGGTGTCGAGAGCGATGGCGCCAGGTCGTGGTCGATGTGTGCTGGGAGAAGAGGTAGAAATATGCCGAACTTGTGAGTTGGTATGATGGTCTTTTGGGTGTCGGGACTCTGTTGGTGTGTTGACTTGAGTCTGAAGTCGTGTCTTGACAACGTCGAGGGGACAGGTGATAACACCGGCAAGACCACCAGCTGCAGCACCGGTAAGAAGCTCCAGGGAAACTCCGATATCGCGGCTCTGCTTGTATTTGCGAGCCCAAGTGGTGAATTGTTCCCAGAACATGAACTGCAGAGCTGAGAAGGGTAGATCACGGTAGAGAGTGGCCTTGTAGCCGTAGAATAAGGCGGAGGCGCCTTCTGCGCGCACAATGGTTCGAGCAGCATCGATAGTACCGCGGTAGTTGTAGCCTGAGGTGAAATGGGGGTTGTTGTAACGGCCTTGAAGCTGGAGGCGTGTCTTGAGAACTTCTGAGGGGACGTAGACAATGGATGCTGCGAGATCTCCAAGGAAACCTTTGGATTTGTTAGCGTTTGTACTGCTTCTGGATCTCATCGAGGTGCCGTACCTGCTGTGAGATATGAAATATGCTGCTGCACGCCGTGATCTATCAAGAACCGCTTGCTCCATTCATATGTGCCGAAGAACATCACAGTTCCTGGAAATGAGCCTCCAAGCGCAGGAATCCATCCACCGTAGAGACCTCGTCTTATACCCTCCTGTCTCCATATCGTGTAGTAAGACTGTCCTAGCGATGTGTATCTTGAAGGAACGTGGGGATCGCCCTGTTGTCTCGTCTTGACAGTGTCGAGTGAGTGCATGAGTAGATCGCCCGTAGATCCTCCAATACCACCTGCGATCATGGCCTGTCGTGGGATCCCATGTTAGCGCGCCCGGAAACGAATAGGTCGAAAACGCTTGGCGATGCAATCATAGCACCCTGATAGTCTGTAACGTACATGAAGATACGGCGGTCGCCCCTCGGCCTCGACATCTTGTGCGGTCATGTTCTGGTCACTGGTCTTGCTTCTACTACTTTCCGAGCGACGACCCGTCCAAGCAGCATGACGATGCTCGGGGGATGGCGCAAAATCGCTCGCCGCAGTCGTCGATCCGTCGTTCGCCGTCGTCGATTGAGCGAAGACGAGGTCAGAATCTTGTTGTTGAAGACCCAAGGGCATATCCGGGTTCAGCAGGGAATCGAGCTCGGATCGGAGGAAACAGTTGAACGAGTCGGTGGGGGGCCCGAAGCGGGAGACTTCGGAAGCGAAAAAAGAAAGACAAGAGGATCCCCAAGAAAGAGAGAAGAGTAACTGTTAGGAAGGGATCGCTCTGTCGCGATGTTTGGTCGTGGGCGAGTGGGCGGGCGTCGCAGGGTCGCAGAGAATAGATAAGAGCCGAGAGTCTGGGCGATGTCGTTTATGAGAATTTTGATGAAGGAACCCGGTCTTGGCGAATTGCGGCTCTACTTGGCTCTGCTCAGCGGTTTCTTAGTGGCCGATCAGGGACCGCACCTGGATTTACAGCGCACTTCACTTTACCTACCTTAGGTTCAGAGCACCCGACGCTAACTACGTCAATGGAAGAATGCCCAATGAAAGAATTTCAAGAAATGACCGAACGGGCTTTCGGTCTATTATCTTATCTCACCTCATCCATCATACGCCACTTCTGCCCGCGTACCTAATTCATAGTGACGGGAGGCTTCAGTGAGATTATATGAGTTAATGACATCCATATCTCATGAATAAAGTCTGATGTTTGGCTATTGATGGAACGAATAATTGACTGTAAAATTGAGTTGATCATAAGGTCTATACATATCTTCATGAGTTTTTGGTACATATAATACATCTCATTTCCTACTCCATCAATGGCCTCTGGTGATCCCGCCATGGAAGAGCTCCAAACTTGCGAAAAGGAAACACAATATGCGTGACTCGCCCAGTAATCAACTGCTTAGATACTGGTCCATACGTATTGCTATCCAGACTCGATCCAGGCGGTCCATCGCCCTCAACCCACACGTGCCCTTGCGGGACTCTCACTGTTGGCAGAGGATGAGGCGCTTTTGTCTTGATCACATCGTTCTCTAGCGCCACTACGCGCTTGACTGCAATTGTCTCGGGATGTAGCGGACTCCTTTTGCAACTTTCATGTTAATTCTCATCAATTGGTTATTTCCAGGCTTTGAGAAGGGTCTGCTCGTACCGTAATGTCACAACCATGCCCCTCTCCAGATTCTCTTGAGGAGACCACTTCCAGTTGAGGATCACATCTCTTCGTAAAGTAGAGTCTTTGTCGTCGTTTATCAACGGATACATAGATGCGCCGTCGACAAAAGTCAGCTCTGCTACGTGCAGGTTAAACATGGCGATGACTGGGATCCATGTTGCGAATCCAAAGAGTCTTAAAGCTGTTGACCTGGCCAGACTGGGTTGGCCATTACCTCTGAGACGTGCCCACACTGAGCCGAGAACCATTGCGAAGGCTCTAACTATTGTTCAAAACGAGCGTTGTTGAAGAGCAGCATTCCCGTTGCTGTGAGTTTGAGTTGCAGTGGGACTATCGCTGGTTGTGAGTCCAAGTATAGAAATTCTACACACGAGTCTAAGCTTTTATCGGCTAGTTCCGACAACCCGCCATGCAAGGCAGCACGAGACAGGCAGCATTAAACATGAAGCTTCAGAATCATAACTCTAAAGAAACATCATCTTAAGTATGTCCCACTGAAACAAGCCAAAAACACAGTAATCACAATGCAATGAAGAGACGGTATCTCGAGTAATCAAAGAACTGTTCGTTATCAACGCCGTTTCAGACGCCACTTCCTACCATCGGAAGAACTACATGAAAGTCTGGACTTTTAGTGATGCTGTGCACTCCGGGATACATGCTTCCTTTCAGCCTCCCAGACGCCCTCTATTACACCCTTTTCCGTGTCCAACAACCCGCTCGTGCGCGGGTACTTTGGCATGGCTCTAACAGTCTTGCCGACTCATCCTGACCTGGAGACTCTTCGTCTGTCCATGACCTAGATGGTCTCAGGGATGTTTTCGTCGCTGTCGCTCATGCTCTCGTCACCGCTGACCTCGGCGTTCTCACGCTCGCGCTTCTCCATCAATGCTTGCAGCTCAGCGTCATCGCTCTCAGTAACGGCCTTGGGCTCCATCTTGACTGTCAAGTTACCACCGGCACCCTCGATGCTCTTTCGGACATCGACGATGGCCTCTCCCAAGCAAGTAATACCGACGTTTTTGTCCAAGGTCGAGCATGTGAGGACGTAGAGAGGCGGAGAGACGAGCTTGACCTTGACTTGGGTGTCATCGGTGCTGTGGGCCTCGGCTGTGCGGAGAGCAGTCTTGACGGCGTCGATTCCCTCGTACCCGAAGCAAGTGACCTCAATATCGGCTCGGATCTTGGTGGGCTGAGGAGTAAGACGCTTTCCGATGTATGACTTGAGCTCCTCCTTGGCCACCTCGTTGGGGAAGGTAATATCGTTCCAGACCTCGGGGTTTCTTCTCAAGGTTAGTACAGGTGGTCCGACTTTAGTAAAGAGCAACTGACGTGATGGAAAGCTTGAAAGCGTCGATAGCATGTCCGTATCGCTTGTTTAGGGGCCAAGCAATGGCCTCATAGAGGCTCTCGATATCGAGCTTGGTCTTCTCGGCGAGATGCACCATGATAGAGTGGACCATCTTGCTCTTGTTGTATCGCTCTTCGCACTTGACAATATCCTCGGGGGAGACTCGTCGCTTCGAGAGATCGATGTAACCTGCCCAAAAAATCAATATCCATGCCCAAAGTTCAGCCCGACATAGATTTGATGCTAACCCTTCTCCTTGTCGACACGGAGCACCACGACGACTTCGTTGCGACCGACTCGAATGAGCTTCTGAATACTTCGAATACGTCTTCGCGAAAGCTCAGAAAGCAGGATCATGCCGTCAATGTTGTCGTACTCTAGAAGCTTAACGTAGGCACCCATTTCGGCGATCTGAAATTGGTCAGAGGCAGTTCTTTCGGACAGATCAGGTTGCTACTGACCTGCTTGACATTGACCATGACGAAGCTGTCGATCTCCGGGTACTTCTCCTCGTAAAAACGGCAATGTTGATTTTGAGCCATCTTAACGGTGTTGTTGAGGTTTCAGAGGGTTCGGTCGGGTTTCTGTAGAATAAGGTGGGGGGTTTTATCGATGTCGAGCCGTCGCACGAACGATCGCAAGTCGGGCTTTCAAAAAGAGCCAAAAGTCTAATTTTTGATAAATTATTCCTGCGATAGTATCGGTAGTGATTCTCGTGCGATCAAGTCGTAAATCGTCACGTCAACAGTGGATGTAGAGGGGAAGAGTCATAATTTTGACATTTTGCAAGTGCACTCGATTGATGATGGTGGGGTTGTGGCGGGGTGTGGCTCGTTCCCATGCTCATTCGTTTTCGTTCCATTGGTAGTGGCAGTGACGGTGGAGGCAGTACCTGAAAATTCGGGCATAATGCCGCCAGCTGCGCCTGAGGTGGCCCGCCCATGACTTTCATTGCCATGATGGGAGCTTTCCACGTGACTGAACCAAAGGTAAACAACTTCATCAACACCAAGCCTGTCGACAAGAGCATACTCAGCCATGGCTCCTGGTAAGTTCCAAACTGCTGTACCTGCGGTCAGGTTGCGAATGTTTGCTAATTGATTTTCAGCGACTCAGTACGAACTTTCACCGCCCCCAACCGACGCGGTCTCGGCGATCGCGTTTGCGCCGTCCTCTGGAACCAAGCTCCTTGTCTCATCATGGGATAAGAAGGTGTATTGCTACGACATCGCAGGTGGAGCTGGTGAGGCGACTCTCGTCAACACATACGAGCACCGGGCGCCAGTCTTGGATGTCTGCTTCGGCGCCAATGATAATGAAGCGTTTACTGCTGGCGTGGATTGGTGTGTTAACAGGTCAGTGGATGCGAATGGCTACGCCTCGAAACGTTAAGCTGACAACAATGAACAGAATCGACTTGGAGACTGGTGAGAAAACCTTGCTGAGCAAGCATGCTGCGCCAGTGCGATCTATAGCCTACAGCCCAAAGTTTTGTGAGTCATTGAACCCCTCTGATTGACTCATACTAACAGAAACCAGCGATCTTGGTCTCCGCGTCATGGGATTGCAGCTTGAACCTCCATAACCTCAGCGATCCTTCAAGCACCCCCATAAGGGTCTCTCTCCCTGGCAAGCCTCATGCGCTGGCTGCTAGTCCTACGAAGATCGTGGTTGCCATGGCCGGCCGTGTTATTAACATCTACGACCTGAAGACCATTGTCGACCTATTCGCAACTGGCTCATCTGACTTGCAGCCATGGCAACAACGTGAATCATCTCTACGATATTTGACCCGCGCTGTGTCCTGCATGCCCAACGACGCCGGCTACGCCACAAGCAGCATCGAAGGCCGTGTTGCAGTTGAGTGGTTTGAGGACACGGCCGAGTCCCAAGCTCGAAAGTACGCCTTCAAGTGCCATCGGCAGGCAGCACCAGATGGTGACGGTGATATTGTTTATCCGGTAAATGCTCTCGCCTTCCACCCTGTTCATGGGACATTTGCTTCAGGGGGTGGCGATGGCACTGCTGCTTTGTGGGATGCTGAAGCAAAGCGACGACTCAAACAGTACCAGAAATTCCCCAACAGCGTTGCTGCGCTTGCTTTCTCAAGCGACGGGAGATATCTTGCTGTGGGTGTTTGCCCTGGGTTTGAGACTGGCCAAGAGGACTACAGCGGTGCCGGACAGACATCGGTATTGATCCGTGAGCTTGGTGAGAACGAAGCCAAGGGCAAGGGAGCCAAATAGGCGGTAGGTGTTGGACAGTCTTGTTATCCCAAAAGGCGTTCTGGTGGTTGCGGGGCTTGATTTATTATTTCTGTACTATTCTCGATCTAAAGGAAGTGGCATCAAGATACCCGTCATGGAGCAGCCTCAAAATAACGCCGTGAATGGTTGCACTATTTGTTCTTAGTTCTTTTGCTACTGACCAGCCACGTATAGGTATCTCTAGGTGATTTCAGTTGTCCCAAGCGATGGGCTTCTTGGCTTTGGACCCTTGTAGTTCCCTGTGTTTGGTTCGTGTACATTCTCCCGCAGCCGAATTACCATTGGTTGAGGATATCCAAGCGATATTTCCTTCACATCGAATCCATCTCGGCATTGATATTCCAGGCTATTGGATGGTAGAGCACATGGCCACGGAGAAGGCCCCGGAAGTTTATAATCTCGAATTCGAACTCCTTTTCTGATTGTGTATTGCCCCTTCTTCTCAATCAAACGAGGGGCTCCTTGAGGAACAGGCCTCAATTTTGTCACTACCGGCGACTCAGACGTATGTGTTCTAGTTGGTGATGGAGTTTCGTCTCGCTGCTGGCTGTTTCGTCTCGCTTGGATTTCTTTGACAGTCAGTTTTCTGTTGAGGCGCAAGCGTGTCATGACTGTATTTACGTAAAGACCGTCGGTGAGGGGTATACTCTGCATCTCCAATGGAACGAATGGACTCCATCCGCCTTCGTTTCGTTGGTCGACTTTCTCGAAGTGGTAGCAGCTGCAGTTGACTGGCTCGGTTTTCAACATCGCCTGCTGGGCTATCAAATAGGGGCTGGCTTGTCTGTCGCTGCCGGATAGGTGTTTCTGGGATACTCTTAAGCATTAATACACCGTTGAAGAAGATAAGAGTGATATAAAGGCACACAATTCAACATTCGTGAACTCATCCGTGGCAGATTCGGGGCTGGCGGCATCATCGTGTTCTTCCAAACTTGGGGAGGATGCAGAGCTTTGACTTCGACTTCTCTTTCGACCACTGCCAATGTCTTGGCCGAATTCTGTATTATCATCGTCCATGAAGAGGATTTGGTGCATTGTCACTAACTCGACTTGACGACCGGCAAAATGGCTGTCGTCCACCTCTATAGAGGGTAAAATTGTTTGAAAAGACATATTTGAATGATTTGGTGAATCTTCGAGGGGCCTACGGTTCGTAGTGGCAACGTCAGGTGCGTCCCGACCGCAGATGGGAAAGAAGGAAGGAGCCACTGCGGCCTGCCCTCTATAGCTCTTTCCTGACACTCTCCGTTTCTTTAACGCAGGCTTCACCGAACAGCTCCTACCTTTAAACAATAGAGCTTTTCTTCGAAGATGAAGAAATATCAAGTGTTCATCCCCTATCCACTGATTCGATTCAAAGTTGTTTTACCACCACTGTGCATCTGCTAATTAGCAAGCAACATAACAATATATTCTAAGAGAAAGGTCTTGAATTTGCGAAGCAAGGTTGGTCTTTGGTTTTCTGTGCTGGTGATCTCCCCAATAACCTCTTAATCTGAACCCGTGTGCTCGCTCTCGTCCCAGTCTAACAAACAAGCAATCCCGCCTGGCTCACCATCGAATAGAAGGCATCACCACAGCACCAATTCTCTCTTTCCAATCCAATTCCGTCCAGTCCGATCGAGACCGAGCTGGTAACCATCGCCAAAAGTTCGCTTTGAGACGGACGCCCTATTCCCCTCGCGCAGCCGGTGAGATGGGCTATAACAAATCAGTACATGTATTCGTATGTTGTTATGAGGGGCGTACCTTTGGTGGTTGGATGTGGTCAAACGTGCCACCCATCTGGAGCAGCCAAACGTCTGGACCTCCAAAAGAGTTACCCCCACGATACAGGAAGTCGTTGGGAAAGCCCACATCGAATTCAGTAGCCCCATCGATCTCTTGGATATCCTCAGGGGAGAGATTTAGGGTGAGAGCCTGAATGTTGGCTTTGAGATGATCCACCTTTCGACCACCGATGATGGGAAACACATAACTTGTCTTGTGCATGACATATGCCAGTGCGATGCTGGTGATGAGTGTGTTCTTACGGTTAGCGATCGACTCCAGCACTTTACTGGTTCTGATCTCTTTCTCGCTGGCCTCCACTCTTCGTCCTTCCCGCGCATTGCGTTGTTCTTCGGTCTTGAACTTTCCGCCTCCAAGGGAGCCCCACGGCGCAATTCCCATGCCTTCAGCTTGACACATGGGAATAATATCCCGCTCGAAATCGCGGGACGCCGCGGACCAGCGACCCTGATATACAGAGAACTGGCGAAGGCCATTGCAGCGGGCATATTCGTTGGCCTTGCTACGGAGTTTTTAGCAAGTTATTCGCTCGTAGAAAGGCACATTGCATCTTACCTCACGATCCAAGCAGGAGTGTCGCTGACGCCCAAGTGGAGGACCTTTCCGGAGAGGACGAGTTGGTTGAGAGATTGCATCATCTCTGGGATAGAGGTGTTGCCATCATACCAGTGAACATAGAGCTGTGGCACTGTTAGCTTATCATTCTGAGCTTCGCTCGGAAGAAAGTACCTACAAGATCAATGTAATCGGTCTGCAGGTTCTTAAGGCTGGCCTCAACTGAAGCCCTCAGACTTTTCGATCCGTTGCCAGTGAAGTTCACCATGATATTAGGAGCACCGGGTCCAGCTCGAAAGTTGGTGGTGTATTTGGTGGCAAGAACTGGGCGCAGGCGTCAGCGCAGGACTGGGTGTTGAGCGAGAAGGGGTTACAAACCGATTTCATCCCGGTTACCGCGCTTCCGCATCCATTCTCCCACCCATTTCTCGGTTTCCTGGAATTGGTAGTTGTTTGCAGAGTCAATAAAGTTTCCACCCTGTTCTTTCATTAGCACACTGTCGACATCTTACATTCGACATGTGGTGTTCATACCTGTTCATAGAAAAAATCCAAGATTGACTCCGATGTGGACTGGTCGCATTCTCCCATCCACTCTTTCCTACGATACCATCAGTAAATAGATGCCATCACTGGAGGTGTGCCTCACCAAGCATTTCCAAAGTTCATTGTACCAAGACAAATAGGGGACACCCAAACCGATGCAGTTGGTGACAACAGTCGGTAGCGCCCAAGAGGGCTTTTGGGAGGTGGTGCGAAAGGGAGAGCCATTGTTTGTTGCGATAGGTTGCTAGTGTCGGTGATGAAGAGGTGAGAAGTTGAGGTGAAAAGATGTAGTAGTAGAGTGGCCGTGTATTTGTAGAATTAGTGAGGATGGAGTGACAGTGAATGGAGGTGGTGATGGTGGTGGCAGCGGCAGTGGCAGCAGCAGTGGTGTTACTGCATAAGAACGATCGATGGCGGCTCGATTTATGTTATCAAATACAAGAGTTGCGAGTTATTTCTCTGTTGTAAGTGAAGGGTTCTCTTCCGACTTTATATATACATTCGGTCATACGAAACTGGCAACTCATACCAATCCCATCCATATCATTTTGGAACGGACCTTCTGGACTTAAACGGATATTTCGGACCCGTACTTGCTGAAAGAATAGCGACATCTTGCGTGATGCTTCCTAGACGATACTGAAGTTGACTCACATTCCATGGCACTAACGAAGCGCATACGGGCGTATGCCACAAGACTTGATGTCCAACCTATGTAACAAGACCTCAAACTGGTCCGAGGAACTCACCTAAATATTCCCATTGGCTTCTCAAGATACACTCAAACGGGGAACTACCTTGATACGTCTAGATCAAGATCAGTTCATGTAATTATTCAGCAAAAGCAGTTGTCAAGATGATCGAAACAAGCAGCTGAGAGATGGAGATAACGGACTTAGAACATGGGGAAGTGTTCAACTTGCATTAGACACATCTTTAGCATCCACTAGATATGTGGTTCGAGATCGGCATCAAACACCTTGATGTGTGAGATTTTCTAGGTTTGTGCAACATCCTCAGCACCTTATATTAACGCATCATTAATATTTTGTCCATGGTGTACCTCACTTGCGGGGGATGGGTCTCAACATGGGAAATGGGAGTCTGAAGGTCTAATAGCTGAATGACCTGCCACCCGAAATGTATTGGCCTTTTGAAGTAATTACATATACATATAATATTATTAGGAACTAATTGAAGTGATAAGATGCACTGGACTTCTAGACAATGACAATTCTAACAATAAGACATCCCAACGAAGATGATACAAAAACCGCTTACCCTGGAGCTTGATACTGCCAGAACTGCTGACCTAAAATGGGCTGATGTTGCTGGCCATCGTAGCTCTCTCATTGGCCCAAAGTCCCGATTCCTCGGCCGGGTGGGTACGTACCTAGCCTTCAATCCAGTTGGATCTCACTCGGCCTAGAATCTGTGCATCATACCACGACAATTACTGCGAGCGACATACCGAGACGACGAATTGAACATCAACCTACGAATCCACGACCTCACAAAGCCGATCTGGGGCAGCATTGGTCCGGATCAAGATGACGACCGCCTAGAATGGCCACTCCAAGCCCTGCCCCTTCAAGGGTCGCCGTCAACGCCCTCCGTGGTGTTCTCCTAACAACGTCCTGTTCAGTCATTATCCTTGCTGAGGAACGACGTCGACGACTCAACATCGCTCGAGCTGCTCTAGACAATGCCAAGAAACTTCACACTGCGCGGGTGAACCGCAACTCCGCAGCGCTGGCCGAGAGCTACAGCAGTAGACGAGAAACCTTTCCAATCGAAATAGCCCACGATTTCCCGCATGCACCCACCAACAATGCTGTACGCCGTCAACGAACAAGAATTGACTCGTTGGAGCATGAATTGTCGCGCCTGAAGGAGATTGAGCATATAGAGTCTTTTGAGACAACATTGCCTGAGGATGGGGACTCAACAAGCACGCCTCAGAACCGCCAGAGGAGATGGGACGAGTGGGACGCAGCACGAAAGGAATTATCACGAATATCAGAAAACAGCACGTTCTCTCACAACGCCCTTTCCATTAGGTTATCTCCAGAGATCAGGCTCCCAACTACATCGTCACCGAGGACACGATCAGCCAATTCCAGGACAATCAAGGCCAGAAAGGACGCTAGCACAGGTTTAACAAAAATATCCACGACGGACAACACCTCAACGGCAAGTGATGGAAAATTTGGCGCAGTAAAGTCAGAGTCAGTCGATGAAGCCTTGATAGAACAACAAGAATCGTGGTCACGGTTGGATAATCTCCTTATGGAAATGGAGACACAAGATCTGCCATGCGATGAGCGTGTCCAGAATGAAACGAGAGCTACAAAAATGCTCAAAAGGCTGGCCTCAGCACAGAGTGAAGATGCACAGGAGGTTTTATCAAAAGGCATCCGGATACTTCAGTCCACAGCATTGTCTCGGGAATACGGAACCATCCCTCTCATACTCGAAGCTGTCCGTCCCGTTTGCAAGGATATTTGCCTTTTGGCCGTGCCCTTCCTCGACAGTCTTTCCCGGAGCCGCGACATTGAGGGCGTGAGGCACCTGCTGCGAAGTTTATCTCGCTTTGAGCCTCAGTCGAAGGAAGCAGTGAATACCAATCGCAATGAATGGGTCACTCGGCTACTTATGCATTACTGGAGGAAGACGAAGGACTTCCTGGAGGTCAAAACGATTTATACATTACTCCAGAAAGGCGGTCTTTTTGACAATAGTGTATTCTCTTCGTCTACTCAGTATGCTGTCAGACGCAGAATTACCCTCATTGCTCTTGATGCTGGTGATGACGCGACTGCAAATGCAGAGATGTCGCAGCTCCGCGAGATGAGACCGAAGGCCTCGGGCGTCGATGTCAAGCTTCGTGGCAGATTTATTGTACGCGAAGCTGAATTGGGACAATGGGACAAGGTCATGGCTGGACTCGAGGCTTTCGGACCCAAAGCAAAGCAATCCGAACAGTTTCAGAATATTTTATCCTGGCTGACAAAGATCTATTGCAAGGATCACACAACCGCGGAGATGGACATTTTTGTGAGAGATCTTGTCAGCAACCACCACATGAGTTTGAACAAGCCCCTGGCTTTCTTTGTTATGGATAGGCACGGCCGAACCCGCAATCTTCAAGCTCTCGTTGCGTGGGTGCAGTTCTGCCAAGATGGTGGATTGGCGATGGACCAGATCTTCTTCAACGAGATTGCCGACAAGTGCTGCAGATACTGGAACCTATCGAGAGCTGATGTGATCCGTATGCTGAAGGATGCACGAACTTCTGCGCCATGGCTGAAGGACCCTCTGTTGACCAGCTACGCCAGTGAAGGCGGCCTGCATGACCTTCACAAG
Source organism: Fusarium verticillioides 7600 (assembly GCF_000149555.1). NCBI lineage: Eukaryota > Fungi > Ascomycota > Sordariomycetes > Hypocreales > Nectriaceae > Fusarium > Fusarium verticillioides. The sequence continues at coordinate 1,115,152 of NC_031676.1, read as the reverse complement.
CCTTTGCCAGGAGAGAAGACAGACAGCTATGGAGTTGCCCCAACTCTGCCAGAACGCCGAGGTGACTCAATATCTATCTATGAGCGAGCAGCTTTCAAACATATGAATACTCTGGCGCTTGACAACGACTGGACCGGTGTTTACAGCGCCTACAAGGAGGCAACCAAGAAGGGCCTTGGTGATTCATCACGATGCCTTCGACTTGCTGTTGTTGCCAACATTCACTTGGAAGGACCCCATTCTGGCACAGTGACGTGTCTCATCAATGAGGCATACATCAGGAATCACGACATCAGCGGTGCTTTGGTTCCTATGCTAGTCGCTCGACTTGAGGCTGGCGACAACGTAAATGATTTACTCCGCGAGAATCTCGCCAAGGGTCAACACATCCATGACAGTGTATACAACAAAGCGGCTCGTGTCCTCACTCAAAAAGGTAACCCTGAAGCAGCGATCAAGGTCTGCGAAATGGCAGCACAACAGAATGGTATGGGCGAGCTGGCATACAACAAGTTCAACTTTGCCAGTCTCATCCACTCCTATACTGGACAAGGGCGTTACAGAGACCTGATGTCACTTATTGGAAGCTTCATATCCAAGTCAGAATGGTGGCAGGGTAGCAAAGAGTGCAAGGAATCAGTCAAATTGGCTATGAAGCATGTGGCATCAAGGGCAGCCACGGACCACAGGCGTGAGAACACGCATAAGCAAGTACTATTGCGTCTTGACGATGCTCTTGAACATATCAAGTCTCTGAGGGCGACGAACAAACAAGAGCGGGAGGCTGTCACCAAGGAGGTTGTTGGAGCTTTCAAGACGGCGGAAGAGCCAGTGGCGTTTGAGGGAGGCTTTTTCCCGGACACACAATCCGGGCGCCAGACGCCAAAGGATAAGCGGAACACAGAGTGGGAGCTGTCTTCAAGACGAGATTCAACACCCCAAGCATTGAGCGAGACGAGGCACAGGATCGTTGAGGATGAAGTGCCTACTCGACAGCACAAAATAGGTAAGATGCGAACAGCAAGACACGAGCGGACGAAACGAGAGAGGACGCCCTCGCCTGAGCTTACTGAGGATGACATATATTTAGAGAAGGAAATAGCCAGAGCAATGGCGGCTTGAGATCAGAGATTGTATGCTTAGAAGACATGGATATGCATTGGCATGGCGTAGACAATATGGTTACAGAAGAGGCAGTTGGGTATATGGGCTTCTTGGTCACGGTAACTTTTCTTTGTGACCTGAGAATATGAGGGCATATGATGGTATCTGTTATGGTACTATCTGTAAAGAAAAAATATAAAATATCATTTAAAGATCCATTTATCTTCTGAATAGTATATTGTCTATGAGTTTCAATGTGCCCCTCTCAGCACATGTCAATTGATTCCTTATTTTCGCATGTGATTCTGCTGTGAGATGAATTGATTACAGGTGGGGCTTGGGTTGATAGTGTCACATGCAGCAGCGTATTCGTGTAGACTTGACCCCGTCATCATGAGATTTGGTTAATGGAGGTCATCAACCAGAAACTGATTGGCCACTAGCCGCTGAACAGATGCAGGAACATCAAATAAGCATCGACCCCAACCAGAGAAACCCTGAGAGGTCGCATTCCGAATACGTATTTTCTCTTACTCTCGACGAAGTAATACCGGACTCGGCAGAGGTGAAATTGGTTCGAACCACGTACGATCTGAATCTCTCTCTCTATGAGACGACGTCCTTTCACATGCGAAAAGTCCCGGAACCTGGCGGTGTCCTTTTCGTGCATCGAACCATGCCCGCAAGATCTTGTCTTCGGTGGTTGGCTGCTCTTTTAGCGGTCAGGGCGTCTACGGGTCTTGGTGGCGCGATTGCTGCGACCAAGGGAGACCACAGCGTTGCGGGGTGAAGTGTTCCAGGGGACCTTACAGTGGGTTATTCCCCTGGAGCTACGATAATGACAGCCCTAGAGAGAATGCCAGGATCGCCCCATGGCAGTCCAAGGGCCCATTTCTCTCGTTGGTTTTTTCTTCTTGGTTTCTTTGAATTTGGGCCCCTGACATGACATTCAGTGACGGTTTATAGGCTGATTTGTTGATATCCTTGGAGAGTGAATCCCACGAGAATGAGAGGGAAAGGGAGACTATAAACGGCGCATATCCGGTCAATTGTGATCAGGCGACAGGAATTGTCGTCTTTGAAAGTGTCTGTTGTGTTTAAATCGGTCCAATTGCCCGGAATTCCACTCAATTGATCGATCTCTCTCCTAACCTTTTTTATACTTGCCCCCAAAAAGTCGAGAGCGTCATTGTCACAGGCTCTGTGGCCCCCGAAAACCGATTGACATTTATAAGAGATAAGACTTTACATTATTTGTTTGACTTTAAGCTGAGAATCTGCATAAAAGCATTGATCTCATTCTCTTTATAGAAGCATTCATTGCCTTTTGGTGCTGCTCTTGTTAGTCTCTGACCACTTCCATCCCCTAATTCCCAGGGCCAACCCATCCAATTTCTCGCCGCCCCCCGATCCGCGATTAATAGATCCCCCACTCCCCATCGAAAGTCTTGTTAGAACAATTCCTCAACTACCGCGACTCAACTTCCTTTCACTCCTACAACAGCCAATAATTTCAACCATGGCTTCAGTACTCACATCAACCGAGTCGCAGACTCGCCGTCGCGAACAATACCACGAGGCCGATGTTGTCGTTGTAGGAGCTGGTGTATTTGGCTGCACTATCGCCTACGCTCTCGCCAACCAGGGCCGATCCGTTCTCCTTCTCGAGCGATGGCTATCGGAGCCCGATCGCATCGTTGGCGAACTTCTCCAGCCTGGAGGAGTCGCCTCACTACAGAAAATCGGCCTCGGTCATTGTCTCGAGGGCATCGATGCCATGCCTTGCTACGGATACACTGTCTTCTACCACGGCGAGAAGGTCCTCGTTCCTTATCCCGGTCTCGACGATAGCGGCAATGTCACACATGCTTGGGGAGGTCACAGCACAGCGGATAAGAGACCGTCTGGATGCAGTTTCCACCACGGCCGCTTCATCACCAAGCTACGAGAGTCGTGCATAAACCACAAGAACATCACTGTTGTTGAGACAGAGGTTGTCAAGACGCTGCGCGGAGAGGTGTCGGACCAGATTCTTGGTGTCGAGAGTCGCACAAAGAACAAGGAGACTGGTGTTAAGGAGAAGGACTACTACTTTGGACAGTTGACCATTATCGCTGATGGTTACGATTCCAAGTGGCGCCAGGAGGTTCTCAGGACCAAGCCCAAGGTCTGCTCAAAATTTTACGCTCTTGAGCTCATCGACTGCGATCTTCCTGAACCTGGCCACGGCCATGTCATCATTGGCAATGCTTTCCCTATCCTTCTGTACCAGATCGGCACTCACGAGACCCGCGCTCTTATCGATGTGCCCCAAGGTATCCCCGAAGCCTCGCCTGAGAATGGCGGCGTTCGTGGATACATCCGCAACTATGTCCTTCCTGCGCTCCCTACTAGCATCCGACCCTCAGCCGAGAAGGCTCTTGAGGATGGCAAGATTCCCCGAAGCATGCCCAACAGTTGGCTTCCTCCTACGAAGCAGCGCGCCAACGGAGCCATCCTCCTCGGTGACGCTATGAACATGCGACATCCTCTCACTGGTGGTGGTATGACTGTCGCTTTCAACGATGTTGTCATCCTCGCCGAGGAGTTGCACCCCAGCAAGGTGTCTGACCTCGCTGACAACAAGGCCATCAACAATGCGCTCGACCAGCTTTACTGGAAGCGCAAGCCTTTGACCGGTATCATCAACGTTCTCGCTCAGGCTCTGTACTCCCTTTTCGCAGCCAACGACCGTCAGCTCCGCGCTCTTCAGTACGGATGCTTCAACTACTTCAAGCGCGGTTCAACTGACGGCCCCGTCGCTCTCTTGGCTGGTATGCTCCAGCGCCCCTTCATCCTCGCCTACCACTTCTTCTCCGTTGCATTTCTCGCCATCTGGCTCAATGCCTGCACCGTCATTGGCTGCGGTATCTTGGGCATCTTCAAGGCTCCTCTCGCCATCATCGATGCCGTCCTCATCCTCTGGAAAGCATGCATTGTCTTCCTTCCCATCATGTACCGGGAGACATTCCAGTAACTCTGGATTTTGAAAAAAAAAAAGAGAAAAAGAGCATGGTGTGTTTAAGTAGCGAGAGCTGCGGCGTTTATGGAGCTTCGGCTTGGGACTTTTATGTCGAATTTTAAAAACGAATCTAAATTTCCTCTGAAATGGGAGACATTAGATTATAGCAGAGGGACGATTGTACATATGCCCTTCTTTTCATGGGTGGTTATGAGACATTTGAGCATTTCGGAATGTTGAGCGGGAGTGGGTTTTTGTTAGATACACACACATACGCATGCTTGATCCCCATACTACTACCTGTGGTTAGAAACTGGGAGATACAAGTAGACCATTTCAAGACTAATATTAATTGCAATTGAGCTTCACTTTACCGTGTCTTGTTAGCATGACCGTCTGCAGGGCGAATCCCTCATATTCATTAGTTCGAAAGATTTGTTGACTGCGTTTATTCAACTAGACGTGATCATTATGATTACTGAACGTTTGCGCTCATATTCTGTCTGATCCCTTGACCTCCGTCCTATGTCAATCGTCTTCGATAGACACCAAACATCCAACTGGCTCTCAGCACCGCAAGGCCAATAGCCATCTTGATACTGTCCTGGATGACGTTGAGCTTGCTGCCACCAACCTCGTGCCATTCAATGGGCACTTCAGCAACCTTGATGCCGGGACTGGTGCCAATAACACTGCCATCGTGGCCAAGAACTGGTGTCGCTGGTGCTGACTCTGCGAGCATGAGCATCTCGATGTCGAAGATCCACCCCTCAGTGTGCATGTAGGGAATGATGTGTGGGAGGGATGCTCGTGAGAAGAGCTTGAAGCCGCATTGGGTGTCGCGGATGCGCGATGTTGCCGGGGGTGTGAGGATCATGAGCACGAGATGGAAAGATCGCATGAGGAAGTTTCGTAGAGCCGAGCGCTATTTGTGTTAGTTGATATAATTGTTATAGACGAGAGGGTTAGTTTACCTTGACAACGGCCTCGCTGCCCACGAGATGAGCTCGGCTTCCAATAGCAACGCCGCGGTGTGATCCATCGACAACCTCCTCGCATCCTTCAATGAGCTTACCAGCATCGCAGAAACGAGACGCGCCATCAGCATCAGCGAATAGGACGTATTCACCCCTCACATGTCGGAAACCATGAGTAGTCGCTCCGCCCTTGCCTCTGTTGCGAGTAAGTGAGACAACTCTAAGAATATCATGGAGGCCGTGTTCTTGGGCAAACTTGAGGACAACATCCACTGTCTTATCCTTGCTTCCATCATCGACAACTAAGATCTCATATCCGCCGAGATCCTCCTTAGGAGCATTCCGAACATGTCTTTTAGTCGTAGGACTCGCTCCGCTAGGTCCAGCTTGTTTGGTTCGGCCAAAGTGTTCATCGAGATAAGTGACAGCCTCGTCGAGGGTGGGGATAACGCGAGCTTCTTCATTGTAGGCTGGGAAGACGACGCTTAGACGCACTTCAGCGGGTTCGATGTTTCCAGCATCGGGGGTAGGGAATGCTTCATCAGGGCGGACGTGCTGCTCACTAGCCTGTCGCTCAGCGAGCCAGCGATCGTACCAGCAGGGGAGAGGTTGAGGCTGTGTGCGTCCTTGGGTTGGATGGCTGGTAAGGTAGGTCTTTTCGGAGGCGTAGACGGGTCGAGGCTTTGGCGCGACGAGATGGAGGATGACATAGAGCTAGGAATGAATGGTCAGCTTGCGATTGCGCGCGCGGGGCCTTAGAGGGGTTCAGTGCAGTGCATACCCCAAGAAGTGCCAGCGCAATAAACGCGAGAAATAATGTCAGAAGAATGTAGACGGGCGTAGCTTCAGCCCAAGCCCATAATGGCCTGAGAAACTCCGCGGGCGGATCGATCGCCATTTTGGCGGAGGAGAGACGGAGGTTGTTTGATACGGCTCGCGACTGCGGAGATGCAGCGATGAAAAGGCGAGTGTTTTGTAGAATCAAAGAACGCTCATTTGAGATGTCAATTAGTTTGGTGCAACGTACACAAGGAAAGGAAAATAAAAAAGGCGAACGCGCCCGTGGGCGACGAAAGATTTAGAGTAATGAATGCGGCGAGTTAGGTTGCTCGTGATTGTGGTTGCACAGCATTAGAAGGCCACGAAGCATGAATGAGGCGTTGCATTGCATCCATCTAATCTATGATTACGTAGCTACAGGCCAAAGGGTGCTATAGTGAAGATGGTAGGGATCGGCAGGGACCAAGTCGTGAAATGACCAGTAGGAAACTGCCGGGGCTAATATTTTTAGAACAATTGAAGACATTCACAATGAGAACAACCACGATTGATCGTTTACTCTATAAGGCACATCCCAAGAAATGCATGAATTGTAAATGATAAATTTCAATGTCAGGCCATAAATGACTTGAAGAAACTAACATGAGATACGAACACCGCTCTACTTGGCGAGTCTAAGCTCTGCGGCTTACAAGATCAATTAGACTGAGTAAACTGCAATACGGATAACCGCATTTGATTATTTGGTAACAAACTCAATTACAACCCCTGCAGCAGTGGTCTTCATGACATTCACAAGGATCGCGATCGATGGAAAACAGAATGTGAGTGTGAATCGTTGTCTTAGTTTCATTTCAGTAACAGTTGGTCCCAGCCAACGAAGAATGACCTGATGCCATGCCATGCCATTGCAGCCAAGGCCTAAGGCTAAAAAAGTATGTAACAGTAATAAAAGGAAGAACCCGAAAGGTTCTAGAAGAAAAGTCTAAACGCTATTGTACATGAAGTAAAAGGGCTTAGCTCGGTTCCGATTCCTGCTCTGAACCAAGTCTTAAGCCTAAGTAGAGTGTGGCGTACTTTTTTTCACTTTAGTATAAAGATTTCTGCCAAGATGTGTCAAACTCGACATCGGAATGCCCGAAACTGAGAGGGGCCCCCCATATCCAATGCTTGCTCTCTCTCCCACAAGACGACCCCTGTCGTGTCGTGTCGTGTCGTGTCTTGTCTTGTTGGGTTGGCCCGTTAGGTAGGTCGCTTTCGCATTCTTTCCAAACTTAGAGTACCGTGTCCTGCTCGATCTCAATGGAGAGCTTGGTGGACGGATCGGTGTAAGTTGATGGGCCTTGCTGGACCGAAGCGTGGATGGTAGCAGGGAGTCAGTCCCTTGCTGATTCTTTTGGTTTGTAGCTTTTGATCATGTCTGAGAAATCACCCTCCAGGGGCCGAAATCTCATCAAGTACAAGCTTAGATCATGACACCAGTCTGGAATCGCTCGGCGAGCCGATCCCGAGGGTCAGGAGATACAGTGTAGGCCAAGCCATACTGAGGACCTCGGACAACTTCCTTGCCCTTGAGAGAAATGGGATGATGGAAAGTTGGCGCAGGAGAGTACTCGTAGATATGAGCAGGCTCAAAGTGATGCACGGGAGAGTGACTTCTGGGGCTGATGTCTCCATCGTAGTCAGTCTCGCTGGCTTGATAGGTAGTGCTGCAGCTGCCGCTGGTGAAGGGAGAGGCCGTTGATGATCCGGGGAAGTTCATCTGGATGTGGGGATTGCCGTGCATGGCATCAGCAACGGCCTTTGCCGTTCGCTTTCGGTTCTCAGCGCGAACCTTGGAGCGGTCGTGATGACGGGCACCAGCTGGACCGACGTTGACTGAATCGCATGCTGCGTGTGTGGGAACATGGCGATATCTTTGTGTGGGCTTTGTTGCCTTGGGCTGCTCTACTTCTTTGGCCCTGGCTGTCTCCTTGTGATCGCGAGCACGCTTGATGGAACCGAGGATAGACATGATTGTTGGTGGATATATAAGTTGAAGAGATGCTAATGTGATATGATGTGAAGTATATATAAGTGGATGTGTTAGTGTGGATGGTATTGTATTGTATTGTATTGTTGTTGGGATGGTATGAGAAAAAGAATCGTCTTTCCAACGGGCGAAGCGGTCTAGATATAACAAGAGGCCGAGGATAGGTAGGCAGTACATAGTAAGTAATGGCTGAAGTGATGGATGCGTTGGAGACTGGCGTCAAAGTTGAGCTGGCATCAGCGTCGAAAAAGAACCTGACGGCCCGCAACGGCGCTGCTATAGCCGATCTTTTACTGAGTTCGAGACCCCCCAAGACGAGGCTCACAAGACTTGCAAGTCAAGCTGAGGGTCTTGGCCTAAAGGGCGTTAAAGTGAAGCGCCACAGACGCACCAACCCCTGCGGAACCGTGAAACAGGTCTAACCAAGCCCTTCTCAGTCAGTGTTTGCTCATGAGGCGCTGCGTTGAAACGACTATGAGGCAATCCAGGGGTTTTACGATGGAATGGAGGAACTATCTATGCAGAGCGTTGAGCCACATGTTGCAGATCTTTCTTTTACATGATTCAGAGCATGAATGATTATGACTCTCGTCATGTTAAGAAAATAATAATACTTTTTGGTGAATTCTAACTTTTGACGCTGAGGGAGTTTTGGTCTTACGAAGGTGGACTCAGCATGTCATCGCCCAGGCCCAGGTCTGCCCATGTCTTAGACGACGTCCAACCCATGTTAGTTTCCGCCTCGCGTGTGAAGCCGGAGCTTCCAGAAACCACGTGTTGATGAAGACGGACAGAATCGTCGATTGCGATGTCATCAATCGTCGATTCCAATGTCACCAGTCGAAAAGTTACATATCTGAAATCGACGATTGAGATGTCACCGCTCGAGGTTTGATATGTGACCACGCCCAAGAGAAATGTCACCAACCGTTCGATGGACAGCTTCCACAGCCATCAAACACTTGTCGAGGCATAATTATCCCTGTCCTTGTCTCTAGCCCTATCCCTATCCCTATCCCTGTAGACTATCGGCAGCCATACGCCATCCGTGTATCTTTGCGGCACCGCGTTGCAACGGGGCCTTCGACCTCGGTCTCGCCCCTTCGGTATAGCTAATACATGAAGAATATTCTGAGAAGCTGTTTGCTAGCTCAGCCAGCCTTTTCCAAAGCAAACACTCTGAGTGGCTCGTTGCCGAGTCGCCCAGACCGTGTGGTTAAAACGCCACCAAGGCTGGGGTGTAGCCTGAGCCTGGCGGTGCAGAGACAGCTGAGTACAACCGTGTCAGATCATTCACTTTTACCTGTCAAGACTGAAAACATATCGCTCCTCGGAGTTTCTGCCACTGCCGATGCCGGGGGCAGTTATTCAGTGTAAGTGCTGTGGAGAATACCGAGATGGCTTCGCTCACTCGGGAACTCGAAGAATCCGATGACTCAAAAGCTGATGGAGTCATCAAGTCCTGATTCAGCGACAGGGCTTACATCAGTTTATATTTCTGCGTCCGTGGAGGCAAGGATTTATCCGTTGCTGCACTATCGTGATCACTTCTTTGCCATACGAGATGTTTTCGTGTTAAAAGACCACTTACACGTCATGTCGAAATAATTCATGCATCTCAGACGCCTCTTCTATGTCAATTACACAAAAAGCAGTTGAAAATAGACCCTCCAACGGTCTTGTGCCTCTTTACTTCACTTTATTGACCATATTAGGACGGCGTGGCTGCTCTATAGCCTAGATCTGTGTACAATCCATATCGTGGCGTCAGTCATTACACTCGAGTTGTTTCGGCCTCACAGATTGTCTGAAGCTATCGGCATCTCGGATTGATTCTGTGGCTTTTGAGCCCCTGGCTAAAAGATCTAAACGCCTCTTTCGCCTCACTCTTGACTCACAATTGCTTACTGCAGGTTGGCTGGTCATCATTGTGCTTCTATCGTGAAGCAGTAGTCGTAAAAAGGTTCCATTGTCGTGCATAAGCCCAGAGGGAACGTGCTGTGTGTCTGCAGGTTTGACAGTCCAGGTCCCCCTGTCCTTGGCTGCCAGAGCAGATCCGCACCAGGGATGTACCCCAGGCCAAGCCACCACGCGACTAAAGAGATTCTTGGACGGATTCTTCTTGGTTGATTTCTTGGTATAGGAGCTTGAGCTCCGTATCAATGAAGAGACACCGGTAGGCATCGGATTAAAGCGGTACTGTAAATGGGTCAACTCATAGAAAAGATACAATGGATCAACAGAGACATGATGGACCATGATGATCCCCCACTATTTGTCAGTTCTTAAGAACTCACCCAAGCTCGATTAGGCCGTCGTCTCACGCTAGAAGCTTTAGAAGCCAGACCAAACTTCCTAGAAGAGTTTAGTACTTCAGCCTTCCAGGGTTACAATGCCCTGCCAAGGTCAGATCAGATCTAACCTTCCCCATTGCCATTCCACGCTGCATGAGGATGCGGTTAGATTCAGGAGAACCAACAAAGCTTGGCTTGTTTCGCTGTCACGAATCCTCCTGGCGGTGCGGCCGACTCGACTAAGAAAACTGCCTGGGTTATTTCGTTGATGACTCAGGAACTTGCATCTTGGCTTACATCAAAGCTCTTGTTCACGGGGATGCCTTGTCTTTGGTGTTACATTGTGGACAACCGCCAAGAGAGGAATCAATGTTGGTTGACAATACATTATACAGAACTTTAGTGCCTTGTGAATAGAATAAGCCTCTTTCCTGTACAGACCTTCTCTTCTCTTGGCCTTCGCTACTTTCGCGCTCGCTTTCTTTCCTCTCGTTATATCGCAACACCTTCAGCTCTACAGGCTCAGTAGTTCGCAACTTTTGCTCTTATCAATGATCTTGGCAAAGTGTCGACCGTTACAGGAAAGGATGATTTTGAATTAGCTCGCTATGGTCATGAGGCGACCGTTACTGCTGCCTCGTGGATGAATGCTGATGCCTCTTTGGGCAGAGCAAGAGAGCCAACACAGCTGACCACGATGACCACGTTGTTCAACAGCCTCTTTTTCTATATCGAGAACACTAAGAGACTCGATTGGGCTACTATTGAACACTAGATTGTGAACTATCAACGTCTGGAAGCCCTCAAGAGCCAACAGGTAGCTCGATGGCGCAGTGACAAGGCTATCATGCGACCGCACTTGTATCCGGTGCTCGTGCTTGATGCCGATACCGATAAAGCTCGGTGCCGTTGCTTTGGCCCTTCAACTAATAGTTCTCTCGATAAAGACACCCAAGTAGATAAGGGCGTCTGGCGTCTCAGTGACATGCCATAAGAATGCTGAGCATGTCACGCAGTCGATGGTGAGCTCTTTCGATTGAGTTCTGTGGCTTCTTCGCTGTCACCAACCTTAGCATCGACAAGATCACGATCCCTTATTTGCGTGGTTTTCCTCTGCTTCTGAGCTGGTGCTAATATACCTGTCTCATTCCTCCCTCTATTTACTAACAAACATTGAGCTTGAAGCCATTTTATGCTCCCCGAACTCGCGATGCGGGGAAATAAAGAAACCTTGCCCAGGGAAATAATAACAGCTTTAAGCCCTTAATAAACCGACTCGGCCCTACACGTTCCTGCAGTAAGAGTAGCGTCATGATTTAACTCAGAGGTTGAGTTTAATTTGTCCCTGTCGATCACTCTTTGCATAAATATTGATTAAAGTTGAGAGAGGGGGAATTATATAAAGTGAGTGGAAGAATAATGGAACGACTTGTACTAATCATTGAGTGATAGATGGAAGAAACATATGATTCTATGGAAGCTTCCTTTGCCTGATACAAGCACAAGCACAAGCACAAGCACGCAAAGGCTGAGCCAACTGTATGCAGTCCGGCTTGATTGAAGGATTTAGGCATATCCGGCCGAACTCCATATTCTCCCGGCAACGTGCATTTACAATGCCTGCCTCTACGCGAGTTTCACGTGAAATCCACGCTTGTAACAAAGAATCAATGTCGCTCAACATAAACAAACAATCGACTTGTCAACATATGACGATGAGCCGCCTGCACGATGACACTTGCAAACGATATAGACTACATTATCTGCATAAGGGCCGAACTTGAAAGTCATTGCCCTGGTAATAAACGAAGTCTGGTCATACTGCCTGGCAACCATTGCCACTCAATTCGTATTTCTTGTTGACGATGTTTTTTTTCGAAAAGTTATATTTAGTTCGTGGTTGCATCATTGCCTCCCTCAATGTCTTGACAGGTTCAGGGGTCCTTTTTTTGTCTCTGGTCGCGCAATTGATAAGAAACTGGAGAAACAAGCTTTGATTGGACGAGAACCACTTGTTTCCTTTTTTCACTTCTCCAGTCCCGCGTCATTTTTCCCAAGTGGCAACACCAGATACAGCTTCTGATTGGACGATAGGCTTCGTTCTAACCAGCCTCACTGTGGCTGACACGATATTGGTAAGGCAGGGCCCCCCTCCCCTCGCCCCCCGAAGAGGATCCCAAGGCCTAAACCCAACACCATCTGGCAGCCTGGTCACGCGCATTGCCCACCTCAATCCGCATTTCTCAACAGCCTCAAACGGTCCCTCGATATATATCGGTCCCTTATCGCTAAAACCGACCCAAATTCAATTTCTTGGCCCCGGATCCCGCCTGCCGCATACCGAGTTCACGGCTCTGTACGGCTGCCTTCCTGTCGCCCAAGTCGCTTTCCGCTTCTGCTTGTCGCGCCTTCCTTTTCCCACGGTTGTCGCTCTCTCCTTCCCGCCGATTGCTTCCGTGGCGTGTCGCCAACCTACCGTACCTACCTTAGTTGTCCAACGCACACCGACCCGCCCGATTTTCGCCCGCGCCCCATCTCGATAGATTCCCATTGCATGGCGCATTGAAGCACCGTCGCTCGCTTTTTTTATTGTATCATTTTTTTGATAGCGGCGCCGGCTGCGCATCTCGCATAAATCAGGATATCCTGACGTTCCACTGTCGCGCACCGTCTGCGCGCACCGTAAGGAATCGTGGCGGCGCTTACGATTCTGAGTCCCAACGAACCATCGGAGCTGTCCCTGCAACAGCATCTCGAACTTGCCCCGGATCTGGTTGCGTATACGAACCTCACTGTCGAGGGAGAGCCCGAGTCTTTGATGATGGCACAGCCCGTGCCTCATCAGCCCACCGATAAGAAGCGCGTCAAGGTCTACGAACTCCGCAACAATGACTGGTTCGATCGAGGCACCGGCTTCTGCAGCGCGAGCTTTGAGACTGTACGTTGTTGATGTCCTTTCAATTCTGCATCTTTGTATGCACTTTTGCGCTCGGAATTAGTTGCTGACCGTAGCGCCTGCAGCTTGAGGATGGTCGCAAAGAACCGCGCGTCATCGTTGAATCAGAAGATCATCCCGACCGTCTTCTGCTAGAAACAAAAATTCAAAAAGAAGATGGATTCCAGAAGCAACAAGGCACGTCACCATGGTCCGAGATGCGCATTGAAGACGTCATGTGTCTAACCTGACTCACAGATACACTGATTGTATGGCAGGAACCTAGTAGTGGAGTTGACATGGCACTCAGTTTTCAAGAAGCCGAGGGATGCGCCATGATATGGTTCGTACTGATTATCAGTAACATACAACTTGTTTACTGACATCCAGTAGGCGTTTTGTGAGCAATGTTCAGCAGACATTTCATAACCATCTGCCAGGAGCCGGTATGCTGGACCGCTCATCACCTATGGACTACGATACTGATAACCAATGCCTAGATGACGGCCTTTCTGACGATCTCCCTATCGACGCTCCGCCGGCAATAAACTTGCCCACAGCCGAACTTGGAAATCTCGGAGATATCGAACAGACCATGCGAATGATGAGCACGACAGCCAATGGCCGCGATGCTCTTGCCAAAGCAATTATGGCAGAGGATTTCATCGGCAAAATTGTTCCCCTGGTCGAGATGGCCGAGGACCTCGAAAGTCTTCAAGACTTGCACCGACTTTGCAATATCATGAAAACAGTCATTCTTCTTAACGACACCTCGATTATAGAGCATGCGGTGTCGGACGAATGCGTTTTAGGTGTTGTTGGTGCTCTGGAATACGACCCTGACTTTCCTAGTCACAAGGCTAATCATCGACACTGGCTGGGTAACCAAGGTCGATATAAAGAAGTTGTCCCTATAGAGGAGGAACAAATCCGCAGGAAGATTCACCAAACATACCGTCTACAGTACCTGAAGGATGTTGTTCTGGCTAGAATACTCGACGATCCTACTTTTTCGGTTCTCAATTCTCTCATCTTTTTCAACCAAGTCGACATTGTTCAGCACCTGCAAGCAAATGCCGCTTTTCTTAACGAGTTGTTTGGCATCTTCAGGCCCACGAACAGCGATCAGAAGAGAAAGAAGGAAGCGGTGCTGTTCATCCAGCAATGTTGTGCTATTGCCAAGAATATCCAACCCCCGGCGCGTCAGACATTATACAACAACTTTATCGCTCATGGACTTCTTTCCGTCATCCACTTCGGGCTCAGACACCATGACGTGGGAGTTAGAGTTGGGGCAACCGACATCCTGATCTCTATCATCGATCACGATCCCCAAATGATCCGCCAGACTTTGTACCGTCAACTACACGAGAACCAGACTCTGCTCACCGACTCTTTGATTGATCTTCTACTGGTGGAAGTTGATCTCGGCGTCAAGTCTCAAATCTCAGAAGCACTCAGGGTCTTATTAGACCCTGGCCCCCCACAAATGCAAAATAACGAGGCCCTTGCCAAGGCTAATGGCGAGTTTATGGGAAGACAGAGACCTCAAATCGCCCTGGACCCTCAGCAAGAGACTTTTCTCAATAAGTTTTACGACAAGTCGGCTCCAAGGCTTTTCAAGCCCCTCATGGATTTAGAGAAGCGAACGGACATGAACTTTACTGTGCAGCAGGCTTCCATGTTCACGTATCTTATCGAGATCCAAACATTCTTTATCCGCTGTCACCAGTTACGCGTCAAGTTACATGTCATGTCTCACGATATCGTTAAGCGCATTGCTCAGCTTCTCACATGCTCTGAGAAATTTTTGAGATTAGGTACGAAAACTTGATCCGATGTGTTCGACCTTGCTAACTCTCTATAGTTGCTATCCGCTTCTTCCGATCGTTAATCGGAATGCAGGATGAGTTCTACATCAAACATCTCATGGAGAAGCAGGTTCTTGGACCAATTCTCGAAGTTCTTATCGAGACCGTGCCCCGAGACAACCTCTTAGGCTCAGCATCGCTGGAATTTTTCGAGTTCATCAAGAAAGAGAATATCAAAGACCTGATCAAACATCTCGTGGCCAACTATAGAGAAAAGCTTAGAGGGTTGAGCTATATGTCGACATTCCGGGAGATCCTTCTTAGATATGACCAAACCCAGGGTTACACATCTAATGTCGACTATTTCCTGGAAGCCGAAGACGAGATGGGCAGGAGACCTCTAGCCAGCACAAGGATGGCCGAGCAAATCACTGTTGAGCAAGAGCAAGAGGAATACTGGGCGACATCCGATCCTGAAGATGAGGACGACCAGTCAAGTAAAGAGGGGGAAAGGACACCGTCCACGAATGGCTCAATCACCTCGAAGCTACTGGTCGACTACGCATCCGATGAAGAAACTGACGAAAATGCCGACCCTGAAGCTACACCAGAAGCGGACAGCCAGCACAGCGATGTAGCATCCGATGCTGTGCACTCGCCTATTGATTCGAGCCTTGGGGGCGGTATTCCACCGCCTGAGCGACTTTCAGAGAAGCGTCGACGCGAAGAGGAGGAAGACGAGGATGAGATGAGCAAAATGATGCAAAATAAGAGACGCAGCAGCAGCGGTTCTGTCACGGCGATCCTCGGCAACTCTCGCGGCCCACAAAGACGCAAAAGCTTCAACGTTAACTCTCCCACTGGAGGCAAGAAGATCGCCATCAGTCTCTCTAGTGGCTTAAAAACAGGCAGCGACCCAGGTTCCAACGAGGAGTCATAAGTTCTCCTCACTTCTTTCGGCGATGGCGTACCGGTTATTGGTCTGTTTTTGGTTTATCATGAAGGGGGGGTGCAGACTTGAGGTCTCACTCCCGCACAAGCACATTTAGCAAGTACAGCTTGCTGGTTAACGGAACGGTCAGGTGGTGAGAACCGGCGTTGATGTTTGAAATATCCTTGTGGCATCCGTCGCTATATTCTTAGTATCACAAGCTCTGCTGCACCCAGGCACCCTTTGACTAGGCGTGTTTGAATTATCTGCATTGCTTGGTCTGGTCTAATGGGGCTTTATCTGGACCGAGATTCTGCCCCCTTATTTGGACGATAGGGTCGTCGAGAAGCGACGGCAGGGCACGCGTATTGCGTGTGGAGGAAATCAGGGCTTGCAAGTTGAGATTGGCAGGATTGTAAAAAGGGGGAGATTTTGAAAGCGGCCTGCTAGCTGAGCAGTAACCGTAGTGCATAGGGGTGGTTTATTGAGTTGCAGAGCTGTATCATGATAAATTTTATGGCTTCAATGGCCCTTGTGAGACGAGCAAGGAGCTGAGTCGGGTTCAGGGACGATAGTTGGTGCTGATCCCAGGCCATTCGTAACGAAGAAATGAAAAAGACCCGTCTAGATGAAGAACAAATATTCGTCATATTTGCCCAGTTCTTTTCACTTGATCTAAGTTTCCCCGGTACATAATCTCTCTCTGAACTTTTGTAAACTTTCATAAACTCTGATAGTATCTTCTAAAGCGGCCTAAGTCTACTCTATCCTTAAGGGAAATCGTTATAAAATTCATCTAAACTTTTACACCTTTTTGAACTGCCTGGACCACTTTTCGTACCCATCAATCATTTGTTTTGTGATATTCCGTGGTGTTTTCTCAAGAACAGCTGTTAAGTCGGCCATGGTCATTTCGAGCTTGTTGGCTGTTCTGTCATCGTCATAACGCTCCTGGACAAGCATGCAGGTCTGATCGCAGATGGACTTGATCTCAGCTCCGGAATAACCTTCAGCGAGTCGAGACAGGTCTGCAATATCGACGTCTGATGCTAGAGGTAGGCCGCGGAGATGTACGTTGAAAATAGCTTCTCGTGCAGTTCCGTCAGGAGGGCCAACGTACAGGACTTGGTCGAATCGGCCCGGCCGCATTAATGCTGGGTCCATGGCCTCGGGTCGATTGGTAGCTGCTAGGATAAGCACCCCTGAGAGAGCCTCGAAACCGTCCATTTCAGTGAGTAGGGTCGTGAGCATATTGACAGAGCCAGTGCTACGGGTAGCAGAGCCACTACCTGAACGCTGTCCACCGATAGAGTCGATCTCATCGAAGAAGATGATAGACGGAGAAGCATTGCGGGCTCGTTCGAAAAGAGTACGCACGGCTCGCTCAGACTCGCCGACGTACATGTTAAGAAGCTCGGCACCTTTGACAGCAAAGAAATTGAAGCCTGATTCTGTTGCGGCGGCTTGGGCTGAGAGAGTCTTGGAGCAGCCAGGAGGCCCGTAGAGCAAAAGACCTTTGGGAGGTGGCCGAAGAGAGTGTTCAGGGTTCTAAATGCATGATAGTCAGAGTCTTGTTAAGATATTTTGATAGTCAAATCTCATATCGCACCTTTGTATACTTGATCATTCGATTGAGTGCCTTTTTCAGCACATCCTGACCACCGACATCCTGCCAATGAATAGTAGGAGGGTTGAGATTGATGTCGCGCATAGCCGTGGGACGGACTAGCTTTCTCGCTCGTTCCAGATCAGACTTTTCCAAGAAATTCTCCACGTCAAAATCGACACCTGCCTTGAGCAGCTGGGTTTTGCGGCCACGGACGGCGGTTGTGATTAAGATGTCGAGGTCCTTGGGGCTGTATGCATGTGTCATCTGTGCCAGTTCGAGGAGGAGTGCTTGTCTGTCGCCTCTAATCGGTGGCTTAAAGGACTCAAGTATTTCTAGACGTTCGTGGGTTCTAGGAATAGGCAGAGGGGTGTGGTCTAGGAAGCGAGTGGACGATCGTAGTCCCTCAGGGATATCAGTATAGAAATCGGAGCAAGTTGCGATTACCACGACTTGAATGTAGGCGTTTTTCGACTGGGAGATTTCGGCCAAAGCATCCAGTTCTTCGCCTATTGTTTCGATTACAGTATCGCGATTTGAGCGATCCTTGCTGATTAGAGACTCGAAATTATCCATCAAAATGATGCTCGGTTGCTGGCTCTGTGCAACCTTGAAGGTTTCCCTGATACTCGCGATCTTGTCCGAGGGCTTAATCCAATGCACTCTGCCCCATTTCGTTGCAGCGATGCGATTCAAAATGAAAGTCTTGCCAGTGCCGGAGCCACCATGTATAACAAAAGCAGCCGACATCTTATCTCCTTTGACATTACATGGCTGAGTGATGAGGAGCAGGAATTCGTTCAGTGTGTTGATTTGCTTTGTCATTCCTGGGACACCAGTTACGACCAAATCGCCCCGGTCCTGAGCATTTAAGTCTGTGATTGTTGAATTGGCATCAGCGATGATTATGGCTGTCGTGTAATTGCTGAATTTGGCAACGCCATTGGCCTTCGAGTTAACGGAAATGACCTTGAAGTTTCGGCGTGCCTTGCAAGTGTGTATCGCTTCCACAACCATGCCAGGGTAAATGAGATCAGCACGATCTTAGGAGTTAGCATGTTGGGTAGTGAACTGCATAAGGGGGTTCAAGCTTACCAAAGGCAGATGCAAGTGAATTCTCCCAAGAAAAAGGGTACTTTGCGCCTTTCTCTAATCTCTCCATCCTTTCAAATTCGGCGGCTGTCTTGTCTGTCACTTCAGTGACTTCTTGTACAACGACTTCTTCCGCCTCCGGTGTTGTGCCTGCAATCGTGATGCGAACAGCATCACCGATTTTGAAACCTGTAGCTTCTTGGAACGCCCTAGTCATCATAACTACATTGGGGCTAAGGTTCTTCTCTGGAAGGATCCATAGCGAGGCTTCTCGCTGCAGGTCTTCTTGGGGAGCATCTTCCTTGTTGGCGGCGGCAGATTCTAAGCGTGTGACAACGCAGTGTTTTCCGTTTTCTAGATTTCCATTTAAAGACAGAAGAGTGTCCTTGCTGACATAGATTCGAGCGGCACCGAGAAGACTTGCCTTCTCGAGGCTTGTATTGGCCAAAGGCCTGACCTTTGCGTCCACACTTTTCGCAAGCATGACAAAGACGAATGCGCTGTTATGTGACAAGTTTAGATAATGTTTGGTGAAATTTGATGAGTCTAGAATATCAATGAAGTAGCCGCCTTAAAAGTTAAGGTAAGGTATTGTAAGGCACTGCCGCTGAATGTAGTTGATGAAGGAAGGATGTTACTTGAGCTGCTACTGCCGTGTTAGTACGCAAAGAAAATACTCTCCACTCCCACTCACAAATCTGCAAGTGCGACTGAAGGCTCTTTCCAACCCAAGTTGAAGGGCCCAATTTATCGAGCAGAAGCAGATATATTAACATGTCTCCACTCTGAACAACCTAATATAAATCTCAATGTGACACATCGATAAAAGCCATATATTTCTTATACTTCAGGCATCATTCAAGATCCTCAAATTGGATTAACGTCAGTTCTGTTTGGCAAGTCACTGTATTGACTTCCTCAGCATCCACAACCTTATTATATACACAGCAAAGCGGGGTGGGAAGAGTCATCATAGCTGTCAGTAAAAATACATATGCTCATTTGACCCCCTGAGTCACAATTATTCAAGCCATAGATAACATAAATTTGTTCTGCTTTCGTCAGTATATTTCACGTCATTCAGTCAGTGGTTGAGAAACTCATGTGGCGCCTTGGGTCGGAGACACAGCAGCCAGTCTTTGGAGTAGGTGTAAGTGATTTGAGAAAAAGGAAGAAAGAGTATTATTATTATTAATACTTGTAATTATATACTTCTTTGACGATATTATCCCTCCTTCACTCATACCTTCAAAGGTTAAGAGATACTCATAAGCGTGGCTCAAACATACTTTTTATCAATCTCTCATGAGAATGAACCCCACTAAACCAAATCGGATCTGAACTCGGCCGAGTCCCGCAAAACACCTCGACTCCATTGCTACTCTGCTCCAAGATACCCTCAAACTTGCACTTCCACTTCCACCAACCTCAAATCCCATGTTTCCTCACAATCCGCCGCCCGGATGATCCGCCAAAAATGGCTTCCCTATGCCAGGGCCATCTTCGCCGCCCAGAAAAGATGTCTTTCCTCGCCAGGCGCCAGATCCACCAAGTTCGTCGAAAAAGATGAGAGCTGGGGAACTCTGCAGGAGAAGCTCAACTCTTCTCTTGCTAAGCGCAGTCCCGGTCGGATCTCCAAGTCGAAGCCAAGGCCTCGCACTCGATTGGAGGGTGCAATGGCTGAGGGCTTTGGTTCCCAACACATGCTTATCATCGAGGGTCTGCCAACGTCGCTTGTCGCTGCTGACTTCCATCGTCTTGCGCCAGGTACGCTCGCTGGCTGGGAAAACGTCATTACCCATGGTACTTCAAATCCTCCATACCATCGTAAACTATTGAACTCACAAGGATACAAGTCTACCAAGATCGCGATCCCTGGACGATGGAACCGCTTGGCACATACTACATAACCTTCCCCTCCAGCGCCGCCGCTGACATCTACCGCGATAGAGTCGAACGTGTCCTCCGCCTCGCCCAAGCAAAGATGAGGGATGGCACAGGTTTCTGGGCCACCAAAGTGAACCCCGCTCTCATCAATAGAAAAAGCAAACCCGAAATTGAGGTCGAGCGCTTCACACTCCTCCCAGGTTCATACGCATCCGCACCTAAGATCAAGTTCAGACGGGTCAAAAACATGGCATGGCAGCAAGTTATGCATCGAATCGTCAAAAAGTCTTCCCATAAAAGGAATCCTAGCCATGTGCTGCTTGAGCTACCGCAGGCGAACTTCTCGGCGTCGGAGCTCAAGGCGATCATAAAGCAGGATGGTGTAGAAAGTGGACACGATTGGCAGATGGATGTGTTCAGTCTCAGGGAGACCATGGACTTCGAGGAGGGGTTTCCCAGAAACACCCGCCGGGTGCCTTTGTTTCGAAGCAGCCCGGAGTTTCGACACAAGCTCGATTCCCGGTTTGTCCTTACCTGCGCGAATCCTGAAGTTGCATGGCGATTCATTCGTAACTGGAATCAGCGCATTCTTGAATATGACGGAGGAGACGAGGTTATCTTTCGTAACCGTGTAAAAGCATCATATATTCAGACTTAGCGATTGTATTTTATTGTAACGAAAAGAATCAAAGAATCAAAGACGCTCGCTTCACAGCCCATCAAATCTCCGATGGTCTGAAAATAAGACATCAACACATTCACAAAGGAGCCATTGGCTCCTCTTGACCCGATACCTAATCGCAGGCAAGGCAATTAAATACTCCAACAACGACCGCTCATGCACATAACGAAAGCAATGTATATTAGACCCAGATCAAAAACCGAAACTCCAGACCGGAATTGCTCTCTAAGATGGGTTGGAAGGTCGATCGGGGGAACAACAAGACATGACCAAAAACCTCTCGCAATGTCGTCACTCATTCTTTTGAACGTGACTGAGATTTGCCGCCCAGCTCAAACTAACAGTCATCCATCCCTCCCTCTCAGCTCCTTTGCTTCTTTCCTTCGTTTCCTTTCATCCATCCATCCATCCTTCATGCTCAGAGAGAAGAGCACAGGTTCTCTTCCCATCCTCTTAATGGTGAACTCTCCAACTCTCTCATCCCACGCTGATCCGCACACAGCGTCTTCACCTCCCTCGAGTTTACAAAGTAATAAGCTTGAAAAAATAAAAATAAAAACGACGGCAAACGGAGAATGGCAGATAAACGGACTCCTTAGGGTATTCGGTTTAGCAGCACTTGCTGCCGCCGCCTTCGCTCTTATCGCCGACGTTGACACCGCTCGCTGAGGGTTGGTCGTTCTTGGAGTTATCGATAAGTCGCTTCTTGATGTCTGCGGCTAGGCTGTAGAAGGCCTTGTCGATATTGATGTTGCTCTTGGCGGAAACCTCGAGGAAGGGAATGCCCAGCTCGTCAGCGAGAGCCTGGCCTTGCTCGGTGGAAACAACTCGCTTCTCCTCCCAGTCGCACTTGTTGCCAATTAGAATCTTGTTGACACCCTCTGTAGCATGTTGCTCGACGTTTTGGAACCAAGTTCGGATGTCTATAGGAGAGTCAGTTAGTTGCTATTGGTATATGTGGCTCGATAGCGCATTGCTTTGTTGGGCCAAGTCAAGGGCGCTGGGCGACCATTTGGCTATCGGGTAGGAGAGGGGCTACACAACAAGATATCATGAAATGTGTATATCGAGCCATGTCGTGAAGAATAGTAAGACGTACTGTTGAATGAGCGCTCGTCGGTGACGTCGTAGACAAGGAGGATTCCCATGGCACCACGATAATAGGCGGTGGTGATGGTGCGGAAACGCTCCTGACCGGCGGTATCCCAGATCTGCAGCTTGACGCGCTTTCCATCGAGCTCAATAGTCCTGATCTTGAAGTCGATGCCGATAGTGGTGATGAATGAAGGGGTGAAGGAGTCTTCGCTGAACCGCAGCAGGCAGCACGACTTGCCGACGCCGGAGTCGCCTATCAGGAGCAGCTTAATCTACATGACGAGGAGGGTCAGCAGAGAGTTATCACGAGGCGGTCGCAAGCAGTGAATAATAGCGACAACAGTGCGATGCGATTTGGTATGTTCATGTTCGTCGTGGTTTGGCTCGAGACGACGTGAATCCAAGAGACGCAGGGGGCGGGATGGCGGGCGGTGGGGGTGAGGAACGGTAGTAGATTGGAATTGGATATCGTACCAGGAAATCATAGTTGCGATTACTCGACATGTTGACCAAGAGTGAGAGTAGCAGAAGAAGCTACCGTGTAGTAAAGCGAAGCGACGATGGCGACGAGTTTCCGATGGTCGAGGACGCGGAGGGAGGTGGGAGTAGACTAAAGGCTAGAGCGTGGGTGATTGAGTCCTGAGGGTCGTCGAGGGTTGAAGATGGAGATGGAGATGGAGATGGAGTTGGAAATGGAAACGGGGACTGACTGGGACTGGGGGTGAAAGTGGAGGAGGGAATTGGATTGGTCTTTGAACCGCGGGACTAATCCGTTTGCCTGTAGCCTGTAGGTACTGTACCTAGAACGGCAGGCGAATGATATCGGGGTCAAGACCTCTACGGCACACACAGGCTTATTAGGCAGTGACGAACTAACTCGCACTACGTGTTTACAGGGGCTTTCGCCTCCACGGCTCTACTTGGTTTTAGGCTGTCGCAGCGCCAAAAGGATGGACTCCAGTTGGCAGTGGAGGGAGGTGTTTCAGCAGCGGACAGCGTTCAAAAGAGCCTACGTGTCAGGCTGTACTTTTTTGTAAGTGGTGATTTGGAATTCTCTCGAGGTCATTTCTATTGTACTCTCTCGTTATTTGTCTGCCTATCTCGTCTCATCTTACCTACTCAAACTTGAAACCAGCAAGCGAATGGCCTTCATATTGACAGAGAAAACAAATACACCCTCAGCGCATAAACTGTGTTATTATGCATCCATCCGTAGATGGTTTCAATTATATATCCTGATATCCTCATACAGCACAATATGCATCCCGAGTAACACAGACGGGCTACCTGAGCATCTGTGACTGTGTCTAACACTCAAACAGTGTCTGCCCCTGAAAAATAAAAGATTGTGGCGTCTACCTTTTGATACTCAAAAGTTGGCTTTTCTGCAAACTCGGGTTCCACAACGGCTTCGTCCCCTCTCCAAAATCGAGGGGCCTTTTACACTTTGCCCCTGGTTCGCGACGTCATCTTTGAGAGACATCATCATCACGAGACACACTTTATCAAGAGGTCAGCCACGCTCGTTACGTCCAGCTTTGCCACATGAGCACAACTTGAACGACAAGACAAGACAAGACAAGAGACAAATCAAGTTGGAGGGCCGAACTCAATAATCAGGTTCATGCGACTTAGAGAGTTGAGGCTCGTTGTGTTTCACGATACTCCTCCGCTTACGCTCTCACTGTATCAAACACCAACTTTAATCAATAATGGGCATCATAAGAGTAATTCTATTGATTTCTCGTAGGTGATTCCAAAAAGACCTCGTCGAACATGGTCAACCAAGTCCAGTGAACTTTCAACTGTTCAATTCATTCATCCATCCAAAAAGTACATAAAAAGAAGTGAAGAATCTCAAACCACAATCCCCATCACAATTTGTTGTTTTACTTCTTGCAAATGCCAAAGGCATTCTGGCAACCACATTCACACTGCTTGGCCTTGCGACCACATTTGCCTCCACGAGAGCAGCAGTCACCAAACTTGCTGCCCTCACAAGTCTGTCCAGTCTCACCCCCGCAACGGCCATCCTCAGAAACCTTGAGTCCAGAGCTTCCCTCTTCAGTAGGCTCGCTTGTCTGAACTGGCATGGGATACTTGATAACAGGAGTGTCCTTGTACTTTGTGTTCTTCTCATACTTGTCCCACTTACGGGTCGCTGTCTCTTGGGTGGCCTCAGTATTCTCAGCAGGCTTCGAGGCCTCAGTCGTAGCGGCGGCAGCCTGAGATGTCTTTGATGGAGCAACGTACGTTTCCTTGCTCGCAGGCTTGTCGTTGGAGTTGGAGTTCTTGCCATCAGTGGCTAGATCGCTGCCCTCAAAATCACCATAGGGAGCAGGAATAGGACCAGGGGCCTCGGCAAAGTACTCCTTGCCAGTGAAGCTGGGAGGGCCCTCGAAATCCTTGGCTTTGCAGGCGGCGTTGATCTCCTTGCAGTAGTCGTTCCAGGTATCGCAGCCCTTACCACCAGTAGGGGGAGCGTTGTCCCAGCAGTCGCCAACAATATCCCAGCACTTCTTGGCCGCAGCCCAGCAGTTGTCTTGTCCAGAGTACTTCGCAATAGGCTTGCCGCACCAGTTGGCGTTCTTAGCAAGGCAGTCCTTGGGGACAAGACCATTCTTCTGAGTCTGCTTGGTGCCAGTCTCCTTAGAGGTAGGGTTCCAAACCTCAGGGCCGGGAATGGGATATTCGCCCTTGTCGCTGTAGATGTTGTAGGTGACACCAGGATCCTTCTTGTCGACGTAACCGGGAATGCTAACCTCGTACTTCTCTGGGATCTCGAGAGGACCCTCAGGGCCGTTCTCGATGAAGATCTGGGCACAGCTGTGGTAGAACTGAGGGTCACCAGAGGGAGCATTGTGAAGGGCAAGGACCTCAGGACGGACGAGGTAGTAACCGGCAGGGAGACCAGTAGGAAGATCAACAGAAAGAAGACCACCGTTGGATCGGAGAGTGTCGGTACACCACTTGTCCTCCTTGACGTCGTAACCATCTTCCCAGACCTTGAACCAACCGTCACCAGCAGCGGAGTCCGAGTTCATGTCGTCAACCTTCTTCATGTAGACGGAGCAGGGGCCCTTGTGGCCTTCGGCAATGGCACCGGGCTTGGAGTAGCTGGGGGATTCACGGAATTGGAAGGTCAGTTGAGCACCGCCGGGAGCCGGACAGGTGAACTTGACTGGCTTGTCACCATTTTCACCTGATTTCCTCGTTAGTAACTGTCTCTTAGTCACGGTCACTCATAGGGTCTACTTACCACAAGCCATGACACCTCCAGTGATGGGGTAGATGGGACTGTTTGCCTTGGAGGCGTCCTTAGGCTGACGAACACAGGTACCATCGCCCTGGTTCTCGCCATCGATGAAAAGAGTAGTGAAGAGAGTGTGGGCGTTTGCAGCAGTAGTGAGGCCGAGAACAGTAGCAAGAAGCTTCATGTTGGATAGTTCAGAAGAAAATCGTTTCGACAAACACAAATGAAGGAGAGCAGAAAACCAGTTCTGCTACAAAACCGCTAGGGTTGAAGTCGTTGATTGATGTCGTGAAAAGGGAGTGTATATGCTTGAAGAAGCAGTAAGGAATGCCATTCAATCAATGAAGGAATGAATAAGTGAAGAGAAGAGAAAGAGTCGCAGTACAACTCGAGAAACACCGTGACGAGGAAGAATGAAGGTGAAGAGAGGAGAGAGAAAGCATCACGAACTTGTGGCCATGCCTCATATATACTGCAACTCCTCAGCTCGGGTCAGCCTGCAGATCAGATCCTCCAGACCTGGTTCTATGCAAGGATCATGGTGATGGCCAAGCTGGACGAGTTACACCAAAACTGCCCGACTTTCCAGTTATTCGGTGCGTAGGCGACAAGCAGCACCAGCACCTCAAACGGTGGCGTTCCTCCTGGCCTGATCCTTTCTATTTCCCCCAGCGGGATAGCTATGTTAGCTAGGGACGGATAATCCTGGATACCCATGTTTAGGCTCTCTGCATGTTTCCAGGTGTAATCAAACGGACCACCAAATACAGAGGTCAAGGCCATGGTCGTGATCCCTGTGGCGCATCATTTGGGAGTCAATCACCGAGTGCCAAGATATTCAAGGTGAAACGTAGTGAGAGAGACCTGAGTCTAGGTCTGCGGGTGCTTTGATGGGTGTAAGTAAGATTGAATGGTAGAAGTTGGATAGGATTGGATGGAGGTTTAAGCTAAGTTTCGGTACCTGCGTCTAGGAAGCGCCCAGATAAACGGGCGTTTCCGTTGTGGATGTAACCTCCAATACTCTCTACCAATGACTGCAGCCAGAAGGATCTGTTTTCTATAATTCTGTCCATTTATTGCTACATTTCATTCTGCATCTAAATGTTATACTCATGGTCCCCGTTAACCTTAAAGCATAAACATCCCGCTAGTCCTTCATTATAATCAACGACGTCGTTTCAAACTTAAATCCTCCTAAACTCTTGCGGGAAACAAAAAGCAGTTCCCAAGTTGGTCCAGGGAAACAAATACAGGGGTTATCCATGATCATCCAAAGTCATGACAGTGACTGCAGTGACAGTCTATTAATCATGGTGCGACTCTTGAATACAACCCCTCTCATCCTTTCGATCCCTTATTCAAAATTGTCTATCATTTATGGACGTGTTCATTCACTCAATTCTAGGTTTTCATCCTTCGTGGATTCACAACCCTCAGGGGTAAGCTTCAGCTGCAAATCGCTTAGAGAATGTTAATCGGTGTAGTTTAAATCGTGAGATTGTTGTTCGATGCTAAAAGAAGTGTATCGATAGTATATAATGAAATTCACTGCACAGCCTTCTTCTACCAGATTCATGACACAAAGATCAACTCCTTAACTCTCAGCAGTTCTGAGGCTGCACGATTCAAGTCTGGGGGACAAGCAAGGATCATGTCGATCCTCTCCTCCACATGTTTAATACCAGGGGTTTCATAAACCTCCATCATCTCATCACCCCTTCACTACCTTGTTCTGTTCGAAACTCAGAAAAACACAACCAACAAACTTGGGAAAATGAGGAATCTGTTCCGCTGTCATCCCATCATATGTTGATCACTTATGAAGCTTGTTTTATACCCCTGCTATTCACACATTCCGACTTGGCATCACCAAACTGCATACTCACTAACGTTGAGTACAGTCTAACCAAGCCGCATGTTTTCTCTCTTCTCAAGTGATAACTCAGCTTCATCATCGGCCGTCTGCAGCCAAGTGTGTTTCAACAGAAAACAAAACAAAACATCGGCCCAGATACAGGTCGTACAAGAATAGCCTCCGCCAGGCTTCGGCCTTTGCTCTTCGGCGCTTCAGTAGCCCAAATACCGGCCCATCAACCAGATCGATTCTAGACCAATTGATCCTCTACTGTCCTATATATGCGACATCTAGCTGCTTCACCTGCCGAAGCCTCCACGATAACATCATCACACAGAGAAAACAGGTAATGGACCATAAATCATACAATTGAAAGGGCAAGAGTGGAGATTTGATTCTGTTCCGCGCGACCAACACTTTTGAACTCCTCATACGCACTTATACAAACAAACTTCTTGAATCCTTGCATAATTGGTCTGTCGTTTTTGCGCCTACATTAACAATCATCTCCTCCCTCTTCCCCCTCCAAAGCGACATCAGCAGAGTTCCATCTCTTGCGTCCGCCGCTCTCGATATGGTACAGTATGATACAAGCAGGCTATTTTTGATATATGGGTATCTTATTCGTTGATCTTGGCCAGGATCCTAGTGATATGAGTCAGTATACCCTGCTTCCATGATGCAGCGTCTGGTGGTATGTGGTCACTTACTCGCTGTCGCGGAAGAGCTGGAACTCCTCCTCGCCGGCCTTGACGGGAGAACCGCCGAATTGAGGGATCAAAACTCGGTCGCCAACGGCAACGCCCATGGGTAGTCGGTTACCCTTCTTGTCCAAAGCACCGGGGCCAACAGCGAGGACCTTGGCCTCGTTGAGCTTCTCAACGCTGGACTCGGGCAGGAAGATGCCGCTGGCGGTCTTGGTCTCGGCCTTGATGCGCTGGACGAGAAC
This sequence comes from Fusarium verticillioides 7600, assembly GCF_000149555.1. Classification (NCBI taxonomy): domain Eukaryota; kingdom Fungi; phylum Ascomycota; class Sordariomycetes; order Hypocreales; family Nectriaceae; genus Fusarium; species Fusarium verticillioides. The sequence goes on along the minus strand of NC_031676.1, from coordinate 1,086,868 downwards.
ACGGTCAAGGAGGGGAGCGAGAGCTCGAATGGACTTGATGGAGGTGGCCTGCGGCGTTTGGTGTTAATCTTTACTGTTCTTTCCTGTTTCCCATAGTGCCCATGCGCCCGAATGCTTCCATCTCTCCCATCCAAGTCTCCTCATGGCTCCCAATTGCCGAGGATAACAAGCTAGATAGTTGAGACTAAAGCATTGGCGGGGCTGCTTCTGTAATTCGCTACAGTAGCAATCGTCAACGTACCATTGTGATTAAGTAAAAGATGTAGGTGGTTGGGTATATGATCAAGAGAGTCGTAGATTCGTAATTGGAGAAGTAAACAAGAAGAAGAGTTCGGCTTCGGTGTTCAACGGAGTTCAAATCGGCGGTGGATCTCGTCTCTTCCAACAGCTTCCAGAAGAAGGTCAGCAATTTTTTCCCCCAAGCTTCCTCTCGGCTCTTGATTTCCCCGGTTCCGAGAATCGGCACTACACGTCCGATTGCCGTCCGAAAGCGGTATATCATGCCGAACGACTTACACCACAAAGCTCTTCGTTATCATTCATGTGATCGATCTATACTCAGTATTATCGTTTTTTTTTTTAATTCAACGCTGTCTTTCTGTCTTAATCGCTGAAAAGCTTTGACAGTCCCTTATCCATATTCTGGAACTGCTACTAATCAAACGCTGTTACCAAGGAATTCTCGACAATTGCTGATCCTCCATCTATCTGTTCGTCATTCATCAATGCAGCTCATAAGCGAATCCATTTCAAAACAGCCCCCAATTTATGTCTTCATTGCTCTCAAAAACGCCAAATGCCGGCCTTCCTTCAGAAATAGTCAATTTGTCCTGCGGTTGTAGCCAAAGTCTGATGATCACTTCTTCTCGGGTTGTTGCGAGTTGGCTGGCGGTTCCAAGATGTGAGTGTGGTTGTCAGCTGGGATAACCTCACCGTGGTCAAGTTGTTGGCAGATGACTGTATCTGCAACCCATGGCTCCTGAAGAATCTCATCCATCCGGGCACGAGTCTTGGGGTCAAGATCAAGCATTCTGCTAATGATGTGTCTGCTTTCCCTAGGCAGCAGGCGCAGAATACGCCATGGGCCACGGATGACTTCCTTCTTCTCACCACCCGGCTGCGTCTTAGAGTCCTTTGAGTCGGTGGTCGAGCTGGCCTCTTTTGAGGTCGACTCTTCTTTTTGCTCATGATGAGTATGTTTCTTGGTCTCATCCTCAGCCAAAAAGTCTCGCGCTGGCGTGGTGGTCAAATCATTAGTTGACTTTGAGGGTACAATTAGCTTCCTGGGGTCGTGTCCTGGAGTTGGGTCCGCCGCGAACAGCTTGAAGGAGTTATCTGTCATTCGTGGGACCTTCCACGGGAAACGTCGAAGAGTCATGCAGCAGAAAATGATGGCCAAAGACCAAATATCCACAGCTACTGCGTCGTACTCCTTGGAGTCGTAAACCTCGGGTGCGAGATAAGGGTCAGAGCCGACAATACCTGAGACCAGTTAGCCAATGTCCTCACACTATATTGGCGAAGAAATATACCTTTTGCGGGCACAGTGTCGGTCTCAAATGGATATTTGAAGACGTGAGCACTGCCAAAATCGATGATCTTCATAATACCCTTGGAGCTCACTACCACATTATCCAGCTTCAGATCGCGGTGGGCAAGGCCCACGCTATGCAGATAAGTCACGCCATTGAGGATTTGCAGGAAGCAGCACGTTATCTCTTCCCGGGACATCCGACCGGTCATAACGATTGCAAAGAGGTCGAATGGCGCATATTCCATCACTTCATACCAACGCCCCTTTTCTTGAAGGATGTCCAGTGTCTCGATAATATTGCCATGATGAAGAGTCGATCCAACGCAAAATTCGGCTGTTACTTTCTTGTTGTACTCTTTCTCGGTCTCGTATGTGTGTCTTGCGCGGAACTCCTTGACTGCAAATACGGTACCGTCGTCCTTGCGCTTCATCAGTCTCACCGAACCACCCGCACCGGAGCCCAGAAATTTGCCGAGCTTGCCGTACTTGGAAGACAACCCATGATCATCTCCGAATGGCAATTGCTGGGTCGATTTGGAAGCTGCAGCTTTCGTACCGAGCTTGATCGATGGTGCTGGTGATGACTCTCTCTTTTTGTTGTGATGTCCGCCCTTGCGGAAAAATCGTTTCAAATCTGCCATTGAGCTGTGTCCGGGATGAAGGTTGCCAGTCGAGACGCTATCATTCGGTGCAAGTTCTTCACTACTGTTCCTTGCACTACCAAAGATCGACGATCCGCGCTTCTCGTTCAGATTTGACTTGGACCCATGGGGAGAACCATGCTTCTTCTTACGTGAGAAGATGAACCTGGGGTCGATTGTGTGTTTCGTTGTGTGTGCCGCTTGTGCAGGTCGTCGGCCCTTGGCGTAGGGATCGTTGATATCACCGCCAGGGGTAAATGGCTTAGAGTAGAAGTTTGACGCTGAGCTTCGGGACGGACTAGATTCTCTAGAAGCTGGCACAGAACCAGGTCCTACTCCAAACATGCCTCGACGATGGGACTGGTGCTGCTCCTCAGCGGAAGACGCTCTACGGACCGCATGATCGGAAGCAGCTCGAGCAGCTGAAGGTCTTCTATCGGGAGCTGGTGAAGCCTTTTCATGAGATGACGATGCCTGTGGGGTGATAACCGGGGGTTCATTCGTCTTGGCCACTTCCTTACCCTTCTTATCTGAACTAGCCTGACCGGATCCCGCGGGAGTTAGGGGAGGGGAAGTCAGCGTAGAGACCTGAGGGCTGGTATGCGGGGATTGGAAGGTGGCAGAGGTGGGTGTGGGCAATCTGGTAGACTGTCCGGATTCATCCTCATGTGATGGGACCTACAATGACATCAGTTAGCGTTAGTCACAAAACCTTCAATTATAGCAACGCAGTGACATAATGTCGCGAAGCTCAAATACCACAATCAAATTACCGGTAGCAATTAGAGTGGAATTTGGCCAAGAGCATTTTCCAAAAGCTGATTAAGCGTGAATACACAGAAAGGGGGTCATACTCGGGAGGGTGGAAGCGAGAAAGCTTCAAATTGGCAGTTATTCAAGCGCAATTCTTGTAAAGGCCGGCCGTGGAGAGACTTGGTGAAGGCTTTAAGTTGATCGGCAGTAACTTCGGTGAAAGGACTTGACTGGTCGTGCTCTTCATGCTCTGGGTTCGACGATGACGGGTCAACGGTGGCCGGTTGGGTGGGTGATATCTCCTGGACGGCGGATGAGAAGCGAACGCCGGAGGCATCTTCGCATGCGTCGTCCTTGTCTCCAATTGACTCTTGAGGTTTTTGAACGGGCTCTGAAACTTCTATCATATCTGCAGTTAGCGATTGTACCACAAACATCGTTTCGCAGTGCTTCAGTGCGCCGAGCAGAAGATCAAGGTGGGGCAGAATAGGCTCGGCAGAACCGGAAGATAGACTTACCAGAGGCGCCCTGGGAGCGAGGAAGCTCCTGGGGAGGATTTGAAGAACTCATCGGGTTAGAAAAGGATGCTTTGATGAGGTGTGAGCAAAGTAACCAAAAAGCAACCAAGGTAGTAAATAGTATGATGAGGGTGGTAAGAAGAAGCGAGACTGAGCAGACTAAGAGTTGCGACGACGATGATAAAAGAGGACGAGCCATGGGCCCGCACTTACCTTACTACGTACTGTACCTACCTAGTGGGGGGCTCCACTTTGTTTCCTTCCATTCTCTCCCATCTTTTGAGGGCAGCCCAGTCCGAGTGGTTCTCTTCCCTTTTTGCTGGGCAGGGCTACGGGCAATAGTTAGCGTTTAGGAGGAGGTCCTTCTACGGCAATGCGAGTGCTAGAAACACGCTAGATGTGCGCTAAAAACTGTTTCCTGGCAGCTGGTGATTCCCTCAGGTACAGTGAAGAGGCTTCAGAAGTTGAGGCTTGCTCGGACATATGCGAATATTTAGGTTGAAGATGAGTCCGTGTTGATCGCGAGTCAACGTGTACGACGTGTTCGTCTGATCACTTTTCCCAACCGAAGCGCCCCCTATCGTCAGCTTTTAACTTATCTTTACTGCTGATAGCTTGACTGAAGTGGCATAGTAAGCAGCGAGGATCATGTACCTCGACTTACGAAGCTCTCCCTTGATCTCATGGTCCCGGCGCATCACTAGACAGGGCTCCTTGTCAAGAGAAAAATTCAACATTTGAGTATGAATAATGGAAGCAGTCCAATGCCCTCGGACAATTACAATTGCATTGCGTTGGGTTGCAAAATAATTTCCTCGTTGGGTTGGGAAACCTTCTTGTCACTATGACTCAACTCCTTTTACATTGAGGGTGCCACCAACAGCCATACATCCATAGCATGTGCACAAACGATGCAGAGATCGGGAAGACGGTTAGTTCTCCGGTGTTGATGTGAAGTTCACTTGACACAAACAGTTCGAGATCCGTGAATATGACCCCCTGTCAAACTCAACGATCTGACCCGATTTAGGCTCTCGCTGAGCTGCGTTTCCTAGTCGATGTAACCAAAGTATATTTACAACCTTGATCGATATAGCGGTGTCTTGAAGTAATACGGTTAACATCAGAAGCTGCAACAGGGGTGATATCTAAGGTTACTTGAGCTACGGAGTACTACAAGTGTAAACTCCGTTCTGGTGCCGCGGCTTTTGTGTAAGTGACCCATGTGTCAGTGAACCTCAACCAAGAAAACGTGAGACACAATGTGTGACAATGTCGAGTATCACCTGCTTCTGGAAACATGGAAGACGATGATTTTTTTTTACCCCTTCAAGTTTTAATACGTAACATAAAGCCAAGTCCAAGCCCAGCCCAGCCCAGTCACAGCGGAGCTCCCGGCCAAGTTTCGGTCGCCTGCAAGCCTCCAAGTTGCCAGAATCTATTTATCCCTTCATCAACAACCAGTCAAGTATCATCAAAATAATCAACCCCACTAATTTGAATAGCGAAAATGTTTTCTGTTCCTTGAGCTATTCCAGTGTAAGCAACAAGTCCCGTGTCAAGCTCAACTCTTATTTAGGACCATACGCAAGCGTGTTGGTGTCAAGTTTGCGTATTTCCGGTCTTACTAAAGTGGTTTCAGTGGCAATGGAAGTCGACCCTTTCCATAAATGTCAAGTCAACAGACAGGGCCATAGAGATATCTCGATCTTCAGACTTTTTATGTGATCACCTGTTACTCTCAGGAACTGGCCCCAGACGATCTGTCAAATTCGTCGATCTTCCCGTTGTGCCCTGAGATCTTAATGTCTTATTGTATCAGGATCCTATCAAGTCATTTCACTTTTCCTGACTCGTCCACCACATTTGCCCAGTCTTCAGAGGGTCTGAAGTCAGGGCTGTTGAATTAGAGGGCTTGAAATCATTATTCTAATAGTTTGCTAAATTTAGGATGACACTATCCTAAAATATCCTAAACTCTTCTAATTATTATGTAGGGAGATGATCCTATACTTTCTCCCTCCCTCATGCTGTTTGTTAGACAATCAAACACAGAGCATGACATGTATATACATTGCCAAGCATCGACGACACAGCATATGAACCAATGGTTTCAATGATAGTTTGACTCCCATATAATCATGATCTGAGATACATGTACATGGGATACAGTCATATGTATTCCACATGACTTCATTGGTTTCAACGGGATACGAGACTTCAGACAAGCCACGCGTATGGTGGATCGAGGATGATTCCTGGATAAGTGCCTGCCCACGTACTAATAGAGGCACGTGAGGTCTTGACTGCTTGCGAGTTATCAAGGTCGAGATCAACTTCACATGTCTTGCCTCACGAACTCGGACAACTGCCGTCTGTAATCACTCACTTAGCCTCAAGTGTCAAACAACCTCCATGTACATCTTCTCACACCAATCCCATCGGAAAAAGCTTGGCATACGATCGGCCTGCCAAACACACGCAAGTATGAAATAATAACCAGCATTTCGCCTTTTGAACGCTGAATAGATGCATCGTACAATTCCTCCTCTAATCAGAGGCCCAACTCCCTATCCATAAGCTGTTGTACATGTATAATATCTGGTTGGAGATCTTCGTACACGCCACATTCCGTGGTCTTTTATTTTCATTTCGTAATCATGCTCTCAAGCCACTACCTCAATTCCCATCGTCTTCGCCTGGTAAATGACCGATCTGCAAAGTCCCTCTAGCGATAGACCAGAAAGTCGGAGCTCAGTCTGCTTGATCTTTGCAATCTCGTAAATATGCTTAAGGGATAGAGTGCCGACAGTCTCGTGCCCAGGCTTGCTAACACCCTTTCGCTTGCCCTTCTTTCCCATTGGAGCTTCGACGGCATTGAGGAGCAGCCATGAGGTGTGCGGTGTTCGGACGTCAAAGGTAAATGATCGATCGGGGCGGACCGTAACTCGGCAAGGCATTGGTGTTCCGGTGATAATATGTGCAGTTCTTGCGTTAAATTCCTGGGCGCAAGTTAGCACAGGATTGGCATCTGAGCTCATATAAAACTGACCTTGCAAAAGTCCATAGACTTCACACCTTTGGAACCGAGAGCAGGACCAACAGGAGGACTAGGACTAGCCTGTCCAGCTCCCACGATCAGTTTAACGATCTGGTCAACGCCGCCTCGACCCTTTGACATGGTTGCTGTTGTGTTGAATTTGGTGGTGTCCCGTTGCGACGTTAAACGTTGATGGTGTTTTGCGAGCTGAAGAAATTCGAGAGGCAATGTCTCTAGCGTCCTGATTGGCCCACAGCAAGTGTCATGATGGATGTCTCCATAATCAGGTCGCCCCACCAGCCTACCTACCTACTAGATTTACCTTTCCATCCAATCCTTTAAAAAAAATCTCGAGCGCATCAATGTTCAACCGTCCTCATCAGAAGACGCTCTCAGGACAACCACAACGGAATGCGCACTTGAGAAACAGATCTTGAGCCGCAGCCGATTTTTCATTATCTTCCACTCAAAGAATCTTAAGCAATTTTCTCCAGCTTCTTTCGCCAGAAGCGACCCAACACCTGTCTTCGACCTTTCTCCCCACAAGAGCTCAACCTCTCTCCCGACAAGAGACTTAGTACATACGGCACGATGCCTTCAACTCACAGTAAGGCATAATCCAGCATAAGTCCCTGATGTTGGTAAGCAAGAGGCTTACATGAAGCAGAAAAACCGAAGCCTTGGGATACGGATGACATTGATAAATGGAAGGTCGACACCTTCACTCCCAAGGATAATGCTGCCGGCGCATTCCTCGAAGAGAGTTCCTTTGCCACCCTCTTCCCCAAATACCGCGAAGTCTATCTGAAGGAAGCATGGCCTCTGGTTACTCGCGCCCTCGAAAAACACGGAATTGCCTGCACGCTCGATTTGGTTGAAGGTTCTATGACCGTGAAAACGACTTTACGGACGTATGATCCCGCCGCCATTCTCAACGCACGCGACCTCATCAAGCTCCTGGCTCGCTCCGTCCCCGCCCCTCAAGCTATCAAGATCCTCGAAGATGGTGTTGCCTGTGATGTGATCAAGATACGCAACTTGGTTGGAAGTCGTGAGCGCTTCGTCAAACGTAGACAACGAATCCTTGGACCCAATGGTTCAACTCTCAAAGCGCTTGAATTGCTCACAGAAACATACATCCTGGTACATGGAAACACAGTCTCCGTCATGGGACCCTACAAGGGCCTGAAAGAAATTCGACGTATCGTGGAAGATTGTATGGCGAACCTCCACCCAATTTATAGTATCAAAGTGAGAAATTGTCTCTAGAAGAAGAAATCAGACAGCTAACCCATCGGCAGGAACTGATGATAAAAAGGGAGCTCGCAAAGGATCCCGAGCTTGCCAACGAGAGCTGGGATCGTTTCCTTCCCAACTTCAAAAAGAGGACTCTCAGCCACAGACGTGTTCCTCACAAGGTCACCGACAAGGCCAAGAAGACATACACACCATTCCCTCCAGCTCCCGAAAAGAGCAAGGTGGACAAGCAAATCGAGACTGGCGAGTATTTCCTGGCCAAGGGCGACAAGAAGCGTGCTTTACACGAGGAGCGCAAGGAGAATCAGAGCAAGCGAAAGGAGGAGAAGGCAAAGGAGCGAGAGGCCGAGTTTGTCCCACCGCAAGAGGGCCGTCCCAAGAAGAAGCGCAAGAAGACGGAAGAGTAAACAGGGAGAGTATCGTATTTCGTGGATGGGCAACTGGTGTGAGTTGTTTCAATCTCATCATGTACAAGCTCTCAAGTTGTATGATACCCTGAAAATCTCGGCGTTCTTCATGTCTCTATTTAAGGATTAATAGCTAAAAAGAAATATGGTTTCAATTTCTGTGTCTAAATTCGTGAAAAGGCGTTGTATTTGCCTTGTTGATTATGATAACTAGAGTTTGGAGGGCGAATCGCTTCCTAAATCCCACTCGATTACCAGCTTACCAAACTGCTTCCCCTGATCCATGTCTTTAAACAGGTCATCAATTCCTGAAAGGTTATCCAGCCCCTTGATCGTCCTGCTGATGACAGGCCGAATCTTCTTCTCGTTCACAAAGGCAACCATATCCCGGAACTCCTTGCGGGAACCCATCGTTGAACCCTTGAGCTCGATATTCTGCAGATTCGCGGCCATCAGCCAGTCCATCTTGGGAGACACAGTCATGCCGTACTGCACAATTACACCGCCAGCCTTGAGTAGTCGCACAGTTTTAGCCACGATCTCACCGCCTGCACCGTCGATTACAGCATCGAGATATGGTCTGTTGGCTGGTAGCTGTGCTCGAAGCTCCTTGTCCCATGACTCGTTCTTGTAGATAACTCCACCTTTTGCGCCCATCTCTTTGGCCTTTGTAATCTTGGCTTGATCGCCGGATGTGACGAATACGTTGCAGCCCATTGCTACGCCGAACTGGAGGACCTGGAGCGCAACACCGCCGCCAACGCCTGTGATAAGAATGTTTGAGCCAGGGAAAGCAGCGTTGCTCTTTGTTACAAGAGCACGCCAGCCAGTGACACCAACAAGAGGCAGAGCTGCTCCCTCAGCGGGTGTAAGGTGCTCAGGCGCAGGCTCAACTTCCTCCTCTGACACTACAATATAGTCCTGAGCAGTACCGACCTCGGTGAGTTTAGAACCACCTGTGACTGCAAACTTGCGGCTATCTTCTGGTGCAGCAGGGTCTGATTCCCAACCGCGCATGGGAGTGAGGATGACTGGCTTGTTGAGGAGGTTCTTACGAGTGACATTGCTTCCTAGGGCGACCACAGTGCCGTAGCCATCTGCTAGAATTGGGTTGGTGAAGGAAATGGCTGGGTAGAGATGACGGCGCATGAAGAGATCACGGTGGTTAAGTGCCGCCGCAGAGAGGTTGACAAGGACCTCATTGGGGCCTGGAGTTGGCTTTGGAACTTGCTTTACTTGAAGTCTGTATTTCATATTAGCAATTGGCTCTTGACATGTGGAGGAAGTATTTCTAACGGATAATAGACCTTTCCAGGCTTTGCGCCTTCGATCTGCTGTAGGGTGAGAACTCGAGGCATGATTGAGGCTGTGATGTGACCAATTGTTGTTGGTGGAGTATTTCTGGTAGATATATAGTCCCTTCGGTAATAGCGGTTTGAAAAAGGTTCGATTTCGGCTATTGGGCGCAGTCTTGTTGAAGCTTGCAAGTTGGAACGACCTAGATATCTCATGCTCATGGTCATTGGCCCCGCATCGTAGACCTCGGCATTAAGATGCACCTAAAGCAGCAACTATATACGATCGATCTGAATGGTACAAGAGCTTTGACGTCAAAATCGGGGATTTGATTAATAATGTTAAATGCGGCTAGTCTTTCTTTCCCGGAGGGCTCAAGATCTATTCAAGCATCTTGTTATCAAGATTCATGATCCTTAGTGACGTCGTGTGATAGACTAAACATGGAGGTACGGATTGTTAGAGAAACAACGTTATAGACAAGTTTCCGGCTCGTTGAGAATGCTATTGAACTGAAACGGCTTAACCCTTTAAGGTCACATACCAAAATAATGAGAGCCGTACGGACTTATCGGAAGAGGAAAACAGCAATTATTCGCTTGCAAGGAATAACATACCCTATACGTCTATATATCTGGAGTATGTCCTACACTGTATATTCTGTCAAACTTTGCAATCATTATATATATATCCAATGGTGTCTATACAGGATTTAAGTTAGACTTCGCTCAGTGTGTGAGGAATGATAGTCTCGTATATGGTCATTCACAACTTACCTGATAGGACTATCCGGTTTGTATGGCGTCAACCTCACTGATACTGGCGCTAACATCGGAATATTCTGGTCTTGATCCAATTCCTCAATTGACAGCAATTGAACATTATTAGAGTAACTATACTCACAATTTTCACGTGAAATCAGAAGATCATGCTATAATAAGAATATAAACGAAGTTTGTTTGCTTGAAGCGTTGCATCATTGCACGCACTACGCAACCTTCTTCTCTAGATGCTTACCAACGCTCCGAAAATCGGCATCATTGTTATATCAAACTAACAAATACCAACACCGACGTTGTTTGAAACACCAGCTAAACGGCGCATAATTTTTCAAATGGCCGCAATATTCTCGGGCGCCGTCTATGGCGCCTCTACGATAGCCGCTGGCGTCTATTTGCCCTCAACAATCATCAATCAGTTCAAGTTCCAGGATTGGCATATGCTGCAAACCTCTCTCGGTGCGGTTGCAAGCAGCGCGTGAGTAGTCAAACCCACAAAGACACGAGAAGAAGCTAATACTTGACAAGTATCATATATAAAGCCGCTGAAAGATACGGCTACGTTAAGATTAAGCCCAGAAGCTCATCACCGATTGGACTCTTTGGACAGTATGACGGTAATGTCATAGGCGGATTCCTCCTTGGAGCTGGCATGGCTCTTTCAGGATCTTGTCCAGGTACTCTGTTCGCACAAGTCGGAGCTGGTCTGAGGACTGGTTTTTATACTCTCGGAGGTGCTATTATTGGAGGTCTCGCCTATACAGGTTATGTCGCGCAAGCAGCCAAGACTCAGAGGGAGAAGGCGGGTGCACAGCCCGAGACAGTAACTCTTGATGAGAACCTTGGGCTTTCCAACGATACAACTGTTGCTCTCTTCGAATCTGTTTGTCTATCTCTCATTGGCGCTTCTGTTACCTACACTACTGGCTCCGATTGGTCACTTTACTCAGCTGGTGGTGGTCTCTTCATCGGTCTCTCGCAACTCTTCTCAATTCTTGTCCGTCGCTCTATGATCGGCATATCAGGCTCGTACGAAGAAGTGGGAAACCATTTCTGGTGGCTCACAAGAGATGCCCCTTGGCCAACAAGTCGACAGAACACCCTATTCGCTGTGGGCATGACAAGTGGTGCCTGGGTTCTTGCAAAGGTGCTCCCTTCATTCGTCAAGGGCCATGTCGTCGAGACAGAGCCATTGCTTGCTGGAGTTGGTGGATTTTTGATGATTGTAGGATCAAGGTTAGCAGGGGGATGCCCCTCTGGACATGGCGTTAGTGGTTTATCGTTGATGTCGACATCAAGTCTTGTCACCATGAGCACTGCGTTTGTTGCTGGAAGCTTGGTTGCTCCATTGTTTCACTAGACTGGGTTGGATATAAAAGATTCATGGCTACTATGTGAAATATGACCTTGAATATCTATTTTTGACTGCGGAGATTCAGAAGCACCGGAGTAGACCATCTAATCCTTCTTATCCCCACAGCCAATTCTCGCGGTAACTTCAATCTCAATCTTCATCTCCTCCTTCATCAATGAGGACTGGATCATGGTTGCAGCAGGACGAACATCGCCAAACCACTTCTTCAACACTGGCCAGGTCTTGGGAAAGTCATCGCGATCAGGGAGGATATAGTGAACACGAACGACATCAGAGACCGAAGCACCAGCATCCTTCAATGCGGCAGCGATGTTGATTATGGTCTGATCGGCCTGCTCGGCAACATCTGAGGAAATCTCTCCAGTCTTATAGTCATATCTGTAACATTTAGCCGCTTTCGAGTTCTCAGTAAGAGTGGACTTGCTCACCCAGTGGTACCACTGACAAAAACCCAATCGCCAGTCACGACAGCTCGTGAATATCCGATGAGCTCTTCAAAGGCAGAGCCAGAGCTGATGTTCTGACGGGAAGTCATTGCAATTGAGTTGAGTATTAATGATGAAAAGATGATATAAAAGGCACGGTGGAGAGAAATCAAAAGTGTGGGTTTGAGGGAAGATATAGTAGGTGACGTGAGTCACTTACACCAAGCTTATTCCTATTGTTTGCTGGGTGGGGTCGCTTAACCAATTCGAGGAGGCTGAAGCTCATATATTGGCGCGCAAGAGGTAGGTATTTCATTGATTTCATGACAATCGTAATGCCAGTCCACACTATAGTATACATATTTTACACTATGCATTTATAATGCATCCAACACTTTAGCCAGTGAGCTTCTTGACCATCTTGGCCAACTCCTTTCTGTCGACGTCCTTGCCCTCGAGAGCACCAGACAATCGCTTCATGACGTCGCCCAAGATGGACTTGGCTTGAGTGCCAGCGGCCTTTGAAGCCTCAACAGCATCCTGTACCATAGCCTTGAGCTGAGCCTCTGTCAAGCTCTCAACTCCGCTGTTGGCAAGGTACTCATCCAGCACCTTGATCTGGTCCTCCTCCTTTTGAACAAGATCCTCGCGGTTGGCAGCCTTGGCCTCAGCGGCAGCATCTTGAGAGCTCTTTTGGATCTTGCGGATCAAAGCAACGAGCTGAACATCTGTCCTGACCGGAGTTGAGGTCTTGGAAGCGTTGAGGTTGGCGGACATGATAGCTCGAAGAACGGTCAGGCGAGGAGTATCCTTGGCACGCATGGCGGTCTTAAGATCGCCCTTGAGCTTGGACAGCAGAGGAGGGGGTGCATCTTCGGTAGATGTTGAGTAGAATCGGCAGACAGAGACTCGGCTGATGGGCTGACAAAGCGTGGGTTGCGACATGCGCAGAGCCCGGAATAGTTGCATCGATTGTTTGGCCGACATTGTGAAGGAATTGCAGCTGAATCGGTATTATCGGTCTAGAGACTGGTTGGTGACTCGATATGACGATCGCGGCTCGTGGTTTGGTGTTGCTACCAGAAAGCTTAAGCTGAGGTCGAACGACAGGTCAAAATTTCCCAAGCATGCAATTGGCAACTTTGATTGGCGGTGTGACGAGCTCCAGCAATTCTTAGTGGAGGCCTAGTGAAGGAACAGCAGCCCAAGCTACCAGGGTCCCCAGACTGCCAACCTTCGCGTACGAATCTGGGGGCTGCACGACCAGGCTGTCGGAGATGTTATGATGGGTTGACAGTTGAGAGCCATCTCGGCAGGCTTTGTAGAAAAATTGCTTCTGCGAGGCTTGTTGATTTCTCAAAGTGATCGGCAGTAGAGCTGCTAGCTGGCCACTCATCATAGACCTCCACTTTGAGATCGAGGTGCATTATCTCAAACACAGAGGGACCGGGAATGATATCATTTTAGTGACGAATACTCCGTAGTTACCCCCCAGTATCAACACCATGATATTGTTCTCTCTCTTCTCTTCTCAATCGACATTGTCCAACATGATCTCGGCAACGCTAAATCACCTGATCATTGGTGCACCCGCTCGCCTACTGCCTTAGCAAGGATCGGGGATGATCCCGTTGATATTGCATTCCGCTAGGTGCTGTTGGAGCGCACTAGCTTCACCGGCCAAGGAACAGACCAGGAGGCGCCTCGAACGTTGTGTGTCGTAGATGCAGATCGACTATTCTGTTTCGAAACATTTCAGCTGTCTTTGGGTCCGAGAGGCGGTCGAAACTCAGGTGACGGACGGTAAGGTCAGGGTTATGGTTCCATTGCTAACTTCTCTTCCCTGAAACTGGAACGAGATCTCATTCTCGGGTCGCGTCGTTGGTGGAGATGAGGAGATGAACTCATGGGTAGTTGGGCCCGAGACAATGAACCAGGGTTGCTTGTATAGAAGGGGAACGGTGATTTTATAGAAACTGGACTAGATTATCATATCAATCTTGTCATTGAGCAGGCCGTATGGCTTGTGAGATGTCACCAACATGTCTCTTCCACACACCGTTTCTCCTTAGTCGTCCCCCTATGTCATGCCCATCTTGATATTGCGAGGTCTCGGACCTGTTGCGGCCGCTGGTAATAGCTCTCTGACACATCGGGCCCAAACTGTCGGTACCGAGTGTCCATCCACCAGTCATTACGAATCATTCGCTGGAAACCATAACAAGGGACAAGCAGCCACTTCATGGGTGTTCTCTTTCTCTCTTTCTCCTGATCTTGCCTTTCTTGCCTTAAGTCCGAGCACCTGCACGTCACTTCTCTTTCCATCCGTTGTTGCTTCCTTCAGGCCCAGTCAAAGCTAGACCATGCTTGCCATGTTCGGCAACGAATCTCAAGATTTTCCTCCAACCTTCCTCTATTATCCACTTGATGGCGCGCCACTGCCGCTTCCCTGTTCAGCCAACAAAACCTTGTTTCAACTACAAGATCGAGTAATGGCATCCTGTGCCATCTCCCCTTTACACATACCATTTACTATCCTTCCATCCCATTGTGGGCGCTCAAACGCAGCACAGATGCCTTTGGAACGCCGTAAAACTTGACTATCATAATCCTCCGCCGCACAATAACTCGCGATTGACCAAGGAATGCCCCAATGGCTCGAATTGAGACTTTATGGCTCTTACCGTCGTGGCTTTCTACCAATGCAAACATAACTGCGATGCCATCCGTCAGAATAACAAAAACCGTGGGATAGCCGAGAGAAACTTACACTGGAAAGTAGGCCTACAAATCGTTAAAAATCGAATCATATCAGGATTCGCCCCTTTTGGAGTCGAGAACCATGAAAACGTACCTTGAATGCTGGGTTGCTGGCTTCGCTCCTCGCTTGAGCTATCAAGAGTTGGAAATCACTGAAAGTCATCCTGTACAAGGCTCAGCCACACGTTACTCGGGCAGATTGCAACCGACATACCCAAGAAACTGCGTAAACGGGTATAATGCTAGCGAATACAATAGCTCGTTCACGTTATCGGTATTGGATCGGCCTATATCATAATCTCGGGGGACTGCACCGCCATCAGCCTCAACACGTACACTCTGGCATCAAAGCAACATACCACTCGACCAGCCGCACATTGGCAACGTCAAGAGTCTCGACTCGACTTCCGTGAACCCTGCACTTCTCATCCAGCTGGCCAATTGAAGTGGTGCCCGAGGATCTTTGTATGGCTGCTGGCTTTCCAAGTATTGTCTGGACCATTGCGACAGGGCGTGGTCTACTCGGCAAAATTGTTAAAATACAGAAGTTTCCGTGTTCAGGAGACTGGGGAAATTACCTCTACTTAGTGTACCATTGTCAGATTGAGCGTTGAAGTATATCTCGACCATCTGACACCACCCGCCTGGCTTCAATACACGGAAAATGTCTCGAATATAGCTTCGCCAGCGATTCGCATGGATGCCCCCGGCGACCATTTGGCTATGGACAACGTCAAAGTGGTTGGATCGAAACGTAAACCTATCCCGAACCCAGGTTAGCTTCGATCACAAGACTTTCTTGCGGCTACTCACCTCCCGTTAAGGTCGTCAACCTGGAGCTCCATATTGTCGGGAGGGTTTTCTGGTATCATGTGCGGGCTGACATCTATGCCAAGGACCTGTGCAAAAGACTTAGCCACAAAATATCTCATCCCAGATCCTTATCTTGAGGGTTTAAGAATCGAGTCAGTCGGGCCCCATTGATCATGGCTATGTCCAAAAACACCCCCCAAGATTTGAGGATGGGGCCACGAGAGCATATAAAATCAAGACAGCTCAAGCTACATGATGGAACGCGGCGTATCGAATTCGCCTGACTCGGATGGCCTACAAACATTGCCCCTCGAAGGGAAGACTTCCAATGGTGTAGGGGACTCACTTCGGCGTCAGGATATTGTGTGGCAACTTCGATGGCCCAATCTCCTGGACCACAACCGCAATCGAGTATCCGTCGTGGCGACCTGATAGGGGGGAATATGAGCCTCCCATCAAAGAGCCTGCTGAGAACTCCGTGCATCACCTCGAGGCGCGAGATTTCGTCCTAGTTCAGTGACTTTTGTTACCTTCTGTCAACCACTTCGCTACTGGATAGAGATGATCAACTTACCTCATCGATGGGTGCAAAATATGTCCCATTCGTGAGGGAGTAATGTTGATAAGAGCGCCCATAGTGCTCGATTGTCTCGGTGAACGTCTCGTCCAAGGGCACGGTTCCATCCCTTTGCATGGGGGCTTAGCGAAACTTCCATATCAAGAAACTTTGGTAGTCTTACTCTGCATCCATTTTCTCTATGGTTGAATTTTCGGACACGAAATACCTCTCAATACTACAAGTATGATGCAAGCTTGCTCGGACGACAATAGCTAGGACAAGCAGAGCTGCCTTTTCCAAAAAGGATTTAAACAATTCCTAGGGAAGACATGTGGTACCCAAAAGCGCGACCCTAGCCTAACGTATAAGAGCCACCCTGGTGCTAGGATGCAGAGTGCAAAGACGTAACCTGACTATGGTGGCTTTTGCATCTAGCGGCTTTGCGTACCATTCAAACGCGCAACAGGGCTTCTCGAAGAATGCGGAGATGATCTGGCAGAGAGCCGAGACACGGGCCGGCAAAGGACTGCTTCCTAAAGGTCCAATGCCGATCTTGACACCCCAGAGCTTTGTCGTTCAACTCATATTGGCCCTGGTACGGAAGAATAACAGCGAACATATCACCAGGGGCTATTTCACAACCGCAGTATCCTATGGAATATGGTAAGATGACGCTGAGATTCAGGCAAGGCATCAACACCTTGGTATAGGTTAGAGGCTGGCTCTTTTGGCCATTGATGAATGCTAAACAGGGAGCTCGAAAGATTCTGAACTTGAGATTCACAAATTCTTGACACTCTCACTAACACGTTGGACACCAATGTAGCCATCGACGGGCCAAATGGAAATCGTTAGTCTGGATGCCCTTGATTGCCTCATTAGCAACCTTTTCCCATCCATGGCCCCATGCTTCGTTCGACGAGACAGGTTCCACTCGAAGTGGAGAGATTGGCTTGCGGCATGTTATTAGACATATTTGCAGTCGATTCTGCTCCGTACAGGTGCAGCGTCTGGCGGAGGGTCTCATTCTCGTCTTACCCCGTCAGAACCAACCAATACATCCATTTTGTGTTGGATGGAATCCTTCCCACCATCACGCTCAGGCACCCGGTTGTCGGGACTTGTGCAGACTCCGTGGATGGCTTGAGACTATGTGCCTGCCATGGAAGGTGGCGCCCAATGACTACGAACCGTTTGACGTCGATAGTGAGGCTGTCCTACCCCAACGTCGGTAGTGATCATCAGCTAGACAAAGCGGATACGCGGTTTGTCACATGTGTAACAGCGTTTTTGGTGAACAAAGTAAGATCATGGTTTCACAATGAAAGTTCCCTGGGGCAAGTCCAATGACAATCCATGTCAATACCGATGGCATGGACCTGGGACAGCCTTCGGGATACGGGTCACCAAAATTGCTGTCCTCTTATACAACTTGGTATCTTCGGAGCTCGCATATGACCATGGTGGCCGATAATACTTGCTTGACTGGGGGGTTCGTTGATGATATGTATTAGCGAGTCAGGCGAATCACCCTCACTATCAGGCCCTGGCACCTTCTTGCCAACGAGAATCTGGTTGCGCCAGGATTGTGACGCAGGCGACTAAGGAGCCCCGTCAGAGCACTTCCCTATCACCAAAAGGCACCCTTTCCCTCGATGGGTCTCAACGATACTGGCCATGGTCCACCCCAACAGCACCGGGGTCTTTTAAAGCCAAACAGCGATATCTCTCAGACCGATTCATCTCTTCACCGCCTCGTGTATCCAGCAGTGTTTTATGCAAAGCCTGTGTTCAGAAGATTCCTAGTGGCAGAGGTGTGTAAAAGGGAGGTCTCATGGCCGCATATATGCTGGTGATGGGCCGCTAAGTTACATTGGATGGGTTTTCGCGGCTGGCGTGCATTTGCTACCCCCCTTCGGCTAATTCACTTTCTGGGCTTCTCGATCGACATCATACGACCATCGAATTCTGAAAGGACCTCTTAACGAAAACTGGGACGAAAGAATGCTACTCGCCCAACGTCGTACCTCCACTAGTGTCGACGTACACATTGACGGGCCGTTGCAGGTTGTAACGCTGCAGGTGGTGACGAGCCAAAGCTCTCTGTCAGCTCATGGCACGCAGAGAGAGGAGCTTGATGATGACAATCAATGGTCCCTATTGCTGCATCTTATATTAACAGGGGTAACCTGGGAGAACTTACTTGATCCGGCCATAGGCTCACAATGATTTAAGTCTCATAAAGGGTCTTGTGGATACGGAGACGACGAGAAACCCTACCAACGAATAGGAAGTGTCCACGGTTTGCGAGGTTGCGATAACTTGCAAGTAACGATCCGCCTGTCCCATGACTGCACCAGAGATCACGTTGGGTGCTTCGGAAAGGAAGGCGACAGCAAATTGAAAATCTTGCCAAAATGGCGTTCTTGGCTCCGTCCAAGACCTTCAAAGCTGTGTGGCATCAATAGCATATTCTGAGCATGTCGCAAGTGACACCTCGCAAGTTGGAACGTTCTAACTGTCACACAGCTTCGGAGGATCCAGTGGCTACCTTACCCACACGCAAGCTTTCAACAGCCGCTACGGGCCGCCATCATGGAGTTTGTGGGGGGATACACATAATAAAACGCCGAGTCCAAAAGGCTGCCAGGCTGCACGCCAAAGGAGGATCGCCAACTGACTGTTACCTTTCTGACTACGTGGATAGCTCCATCACTCGGATAAACTTAGCCGCGGCTTGTTCCAATACAGGACGTAGTAGTTTGCGCAGGACACCGATATGCACGATTGCAGAGCAAACAGAACTCAGCTCTGGTAGCATTTTGTCTGAATCACTACTATTGCCAACTAACCGATAATAAAACGCTTATGCGCTACGGCTGATACTACAAAGACAGGGGAACCATGCTCAAGCCATGGTTTACCGACCCAGACTCTCGGGTTCTGACCAGAAACCCGGGAAATTGGTTGGCGTGGTTATACGGGCGCTATTCCGCTAATCCGTGATTTACCACACTGTCCGGTTTTTATTTCTCAGCACAGATAGCTCAGTATGTACGGCATTATGGGAGGCCCAATATCTCAACAGTATCTATGAACCAAGTCATGGTTGCTACAGCACGATGTCCAAAAAATGACTGGGCTATAGCCTATATCTATATCCTTCTATCTTGCGGTGGGCTATCATAACGACATCTAAATTTTATCATCATAACCCGTGCGGCTTAAGTAGCCCAAAACTCCCAAGACACCACCAAAAACTGCACCAGGATAAGCACAGCAAATTCCGTACCACAGCCTTGAACTATACTGTACAGCAATGACATGTCAGCTCCCGACCCCGCTCCGCTTGCACACATCCTCGTTGGTTTTCGAGTTCTCCTCATGCAAGTCAGATTGGATTCTGTGGCTTGCTTGCGAACCTGGGTGGCCTGTTTTCTCTTTTCGTAGCAATGGTACCCTGGCTTGCAGTGAGACAAGTGTTCCAAAAGGACCATTGTGTCTCTGTAAGAAACCCCCCGGTGACCAGCATTATGCACATAAACCCCGAAGCAGTAACGCTCAACAAATATTCGAACAAGCTGCATATTGGCCAAGAGAGGAACTGCAGATGCAATAGGTTACCCCTGGATTCCTAAGATTAAGGTGGCCTTAATGAGGGATGCAACCTCACGGAATGTCGTACTGTGAAGGCCACACTGCGAGGTGACGTGACTGCTGAGATCTTGGCAGAGATAGTGTATCCAATGCCTGCAGTCTTTGAGGACAGACAGCAGTTCAAATCAAAAGCAAACAAAATGCTGCGGCCAAGGTTGAGGCCGCTACCAGCAGGTAAAGACGGGATTCCTACTCTTGACGGCTTCGAGCCGCTCAACAATGACCTTGCGTTGGTTGCCCATCTGCCCCTCGGCTGCAGCATATCCTAGGTCACCTTCTAGGTCGTCGGTGTAGTTCTCATTGTCGCCATAATACTGCTGTGCGATAGTGTTGCTGTTACGACGGGCAGCCGCGTTGGCAAATGAATATCTTCGTTGCTGTCGCGGTGCCTGCTGGCGTGCTGGCTCATACATGTTGAGTGCACGAACGGGACCCTGGTAGCTGTTCCTAAACCCAGCTGCCTGGACCGTGGGACGATTGGCTATGTCTCCACCGTTTTGTTGCTGCCCCGCTGGTGCCAGGAGGCTAGGTTCGCTTGGGGGCATCTCATCTGGTGACTGAGCAGTCTCGCCTGTCGGAGATGAGAGCTCAAATCTACCTGGATGAGGCATATCGGCGGGTGCACTGGCCAGACCGAGAAGGTCCTCGATTGGAGGATTACTGGTCGGGGCCGAACTAGCAATGTCGGCCTCATCCATGGATTGGCGGACGTGGGGGTTGCGGCGGACTTCCGAGGACGTATTACGCATAGGAACAGCAACAGGCACGTCAACTAGATCATCCCAGACGCAAACTCTCGCTCGGCGGGTCAGTTCAAGAGGGCCATGATCAGGAGTCTTGAGTGTCTCAACGACGTTCCAGGCCTGACCCTTCATTACGGCGACTTGCTTAGCAAACATGCGTTCCTGGAAATCAACATCCATCTGGAACACCCTCTTGAGAGCAAGAATCGTTTGCGTCCACCATGATGTGGAAGTCAACAGCGGTAAAAAGTGATCCCTTGTCTTTTGAGAAAATGGCCTTCCGATGAGATCAACAGGGAGGAAAAGCCAGCCAAAGGGGAAACTGACAACACAGATTAGCATACCTCACAGCGTTGATATATGTACTTACCTTCTCCAAGCATCGGGGTGTTTCCAGGGCCATGAAAGTGAGTTGTCAATAGCTCCGATGGTAATTGCTGGCTCGTTTCCTGCTGGCTGTCGGCTTGAGGCGCTCATAGGTCTCTGTGTCTTATAAGGATATGACGCTCTTGTAGCACGAGGCCCTTGTTGTGAAAGGTCAACAGGTCGAGGGCCCTCTTCCTCAGCGACTGGTTCCATATTCATTTGGATGGGGTCTGATGCTATCGAGGCCTTGCCTGTCTCCCAATCAACCTTGATCATCCAATTGTCCAAACCACGATCTGTATTTCGCATGATGTAGTCAAGAATGACCAGCTTCTCAAGCTCTTCTCGCAGAGATTCTTTCAAGTTGTCGGTCCATATGAAGTTATCAGGACCCAAAAGATTCGTGGCTTGGGCAGCTTCTTCGTCATCGCTATTGTATCCATCATTTGGCGAGGCGTTTCCCGATGGCCGGCAGCTCTCTGTCCATCTCCTCTTCTTCTTACTCTGACCATCGTTTGTACGGAATCCTGACCAGTATTGATCCGGCCAAGGATGTTCACGAAGGAACACGTTGGCATCCTTGAAACCCTTGAGGAAGACCTGGAAGCTGCCGGGCTTCGCGGGGAGAGGCTTCTTCTTGCGATGGAACTTACGGCGATCCCAGAATGGATAATGGAAGGATTTGGAAGCAAGCCATACAACGTCTGTGTATGGAACGAGATGTGTTCGTAGTTGGCAATCGAGCACGTAGGCAGCTGCTTCGCTGACATACGAGAGATTAGGAATAAGACTGAGAAACATTAGCAATGACAGGGCAAGCCTTCACGATGATGACATACCAGGCTCTTCCAAAGCAGCAAGGGAACAAGTTTCTGTGAATCCATTTGTTCCATTTGGGGTTTCCTGCGGCGTACGGCTCCTCGTCCTTGGGTTTAAAGACACCGACAATCTTGCCATCGGGATTTCGGGCAAAGTAACTACCAGAACTGCCTTGAGAAATCATACTCGGGTGGATTTCTTGCCGAATAGCACTCCGGACGCTTTCCACGATAGTTTCAAACTCTGCTCTGGTCATGACGCCTTCCTGCGGTGCCGCAATACTCTCAGCGGTCACCGGTCGAACGCCCTCGGGAGGTTGGAAGACAGAATAGTGAATTTCGAGGCGCTCCTCTTCGCCTTGCTGATTCTTCCCCTTGCGCTTGAAGCGCGAAGCGATCTCGTCTGCCCATCGCTCCAGACGAGCATTGATGGCCTTGAGGTCAACACCGGCGCTGCTTCCTGAACGATGGCGAAATTTGGGTTGCGATGACGAGGCAAATGATTTGGGACTGGCCATGCCAGAACGATGGCGCGGTTGAGTTACGGGGGCATATCGTGGAGCAGCCGCTGGCTGTAGAGATGCGTAGGATTGGGAGAGGGGATCCTCATCTGAGTCGTCGCTGATGTCGTCGGCCTGTGCGAGGCGTTCATAGCCTGTTGTTGCGGGCCGTGATCGAGGCATGTTGGCGTTGACGGATGGGAATAAGGCGGATGAAGATGGAGATGGAGAGAGTGACTGGGGCGGGATTAGAATGTTTACAAGGCCATTCCCTAGGTAGAGGTCGAAGTCTTAGGAGTAGGGTTCGTTGACGGAGAATTCGGTCGGTTACTCGATCGTGACGCGTGTTGATTTAAGTTGAAAGGGGGTGGAGGGATAAGATTATAAATGGATGTTACTGTTGTTATTCGAGAAAAAGGAGTAATATAGTTCACCAAGAAGGAAGTAGGGAAGAGAATGTGAAAAAAAAGAGCAGTATCAGGAAGAGAAAGGAGTCGAATCAGCAACAAGTACCTGTAGGTCCTTGGGGCTTCTTGTTGGCAGTGACAACCAAAACGAAGCTGGTTACAGAATGACGATGTGTGCCTAGATCCAATGTTTGAGGTTCCAGGTTGTGGACATGACGAGAGCTCATCATTCATTCATCCAAAGCTTGTGACAGGCTCAAAACCAGCCAAAGGCTAAACTCGAGTTGACAGTAGCAGCCTCCACAGCCAGTAAAGCCGGAAGTGATTGGTGGATACTGACCCCTGAGCGGATGCCGTACCTAACCAAGGCCCGTAAGGGAGTCGAGATCGATAGGCTGGCTTTTAGTGATGATGATCTTTTTGGTTGAGGAACGGGGCATGAACTTAACATGTCTTCTTACTAACAAATGCGGAAGTTGTTATTTTCTTTGCATTGGATCTCTTCATGCTCGCCTCCTTTCTTTATTTATCTCTTCAAGTGCCAATAACAAATATTGGGGGCCGAAGTGTCCGGATGGTAATACGGAGGACGGCCTCACGGACATTTGAGTCCGCCGAATAATATTAGACCACGGCGTACGGAGTTATCTGGCCTAACTAACAACGAAGTACTAGTAGAGTTTATAGTATTGCCGGAGCATCAACCCGAGAGTCTAAGTTACCACAGAGTGTGTACTCCTAACAAAGCCCACCCCGTTTCCCGTGACAGCAGAAACGGAATTTACTTTGCCCTTCCTGCTTTAAACTTCCCACAACCAAAGAGCGTTGTACAGCATCAGCAGTAGAATAGTCTCGGCCCTAGTGTGACCTCACATATCTGCATCACTCCTTGCTCGGAACAAGCCAAGGTTCTTGGGGGGTTTTCGTTTGACGGATGTTTTTTTTATAGAATATCTACGAACTGAAATGATTGACGCAAGGAATCTTCGACAACGCCACCACTTGGAGGCGAAGCCGGCAATCTACCTACTATAGTAAAAAGAAAGACAGTACATTCGTACTGTACCTAGAACTAACGAGAATGGGCTGGGCTGGGCTGCGTTGGCTTGGGTTGAGTTGAGTTGGTTGGTAGCATTGGAGTGCCTGGGCGCTAACAAAACTCCTTTGATCGCGTGCAACTTGTGATGGAGGGTTTACAAGCACGCCAACCTTGGAAAACACATGGCTAAACTGCTGATAATGACGGTTACAAAAAGGCAATTGCAGGCCATTATCTCACGAGTTGCATGCGATATTTGACGACCAAGTTGCTGATTCGGCTGTAATTGTTACCTGGCAATCAGCTTCTAGACATGATACAGGCACAGATAACATCAGAGCCGATACGTCGGCATGTACGTCATGATATGCATCGTCATGTTTCGTCAGCTCTAGTTCGGTTATGATCGTCTAGCTTCAAGCTTCTGCTTCTGCCTGCGTCTGGGGTTGGGAGTGAAGCCCTTCCATACCAGTTGCGTATGGCTTCTATTGACGAATTGACTTGGAGGGAGGGCCAAGCCATTCCAGTCCAGTCCAGTCATACCGGACTGACCAGTACATCTAGGGATAGATTGTTACACAGCAAAGGCAAGGCAGCGTAGCAGTCTGTCCAACGGCCTGCTCCGCGCGGGGAAAGCAATGGAAGACACCTTGACGCCTCATGGTGCCAACAAGATGCTGCTTTTCAAGATTCGATCCTGCGATGTGAGGCTAAGCAACAGAGTTCAGCACCAACGTGAGGCCGATCATGTCTGTAACACCATCAGCTTATCAGTACATAACTACGTCTGTTCAGCTGTAGCATCATCATACTGTATGAAGTAAAGGTAGTGAGTGAGTGTTACCTAGTTATAGCATGAAGTATTATGATACAGTATTGTCATTGCTTTGCATACCTACGTGACAAGCATTAGACAGCAGCAGCAGCAGATAAACAAACAAACAAAACAAAACAAAAAAAAACAAAACAATATACAGCGTTTCAGGGGTCGTTGTTCGTAAGCGAGTGTAAAAAAAAAAAAAAAAAAAAAAAAAAAAAAAAAAAAAAGTGACCATTCCATCAGATGATTGAGCGGACAAACCATGAGATGAGACGCATCCCCAAGTCCATTTTCCATTTTTGCCTGCAAGTTCCATGTCAAACAACGGGGGCCATCTCCGGATGTCAATGCCGCACCCCACACTTCACTAACACTCCCTAGCGTCTAGCTACCTACCTACATACAGTAGCCTCTAGGTACGCTACGCTACACCCTCTAACTGAGTCTAACCCTCCATCGGGTCCATCCCTTGGACCTTCAAGGTTTCAATCCCTTGGAACTACACTCCCATTCCCGAGGTGTTTGTCCCCCTTTTGCATCCTTTTTCTCCTTGGTAATCCCTAACTATTTATAAATCCCGAGTGAGGCCCTCTACCTCCCTCATCTTCTTGATCAACTGTCCAGGCAAAAACAAAAAACTGACCTTGACTTATATGCCCATCCCTGCCACGTCTCCTCGCATTTGACCACTCAGTCGTTGCTCAAGTGACCCCAAACACCACAAAGTTGGCTTGTTGACTCGATACCGTCGTTGCTACCTTGATATTCTCCTTTCTGTTTATCTTCTGCATATAACTTGACTACTTATCTACCTTATCTTGCCTTGACTTATCTGCGGTTTCACAACCACCCAACTCCAACTCCCATCACTTACCACGGCAAAGAAAGCACAACATGACTGCTCGAGTCGCACCCGGCTCTACAGCCTACGCTGAGCCGCCAGCTATCGTTTCCCCTAATGCCGACCACGATGTCCTACGAGGCCGTAAGAGAGAACGAAGCATGACCCGAGGAAGCGTCCGCTCATTCCGAGCTGCTCCAACAGACGAGTCCAGCAACTTGCGAGGCCGCTCTCGCCGTCGTGCTGCTTCCCCAGCTCTGAGCTACGCATCTCGACCATCCTCACCTAGAAGAGTGCCATCCCCCACAAGACGTCGACTTCTCCATGCCCGCCTTCGCCGAGAGCATTGTCCTTCCCGTGTTGCGTCTCCTGTCGAGCAGCAACTCCAACAGCATAGACCAGTTCGACGAAGGCAGCGGACTCGGAGCCAGAGCCGGGGTCCTCGGTTGGAGATGGAGCTCTCAGCTCAGCATTCCACTGATGGGTTTTCAGGACTACGGAACGAGGTCCGAGCCTCATCTTCTGATACAGCAGACGAGGCCAAGCCCAACGCATGAAAGCGATATTGCTTTGTCTTTATCATCATTTGCCTTCAACTGCTGATGTCTTGTCGCCCTGGAGTGGGTGTACAAAGACACAAAAAACGGAAACCAGACCGATACCCCATATTCTTAATTCTTTTATGTACGATGACCGGATACTGACTGCACTGTCTTTGGTTTCTTTTTCTGGGTTCTATTGCGCTGAGAGCTGGTTATCTCGGAGTTACCAGATTGTGTCATGATATTGGTTCCACTGGGTATTTGTTTTATTTTTGGGAAATTGTATCTCTTTGAAATCGCCGTATATATGGATAAGATGGCGGCGCTATGAGATTTTGTATGATGCTTTTACTTGTATGAGAGAGCAAAAAGACATCCTGGATCGACATCCACCAGAATAAATTGATGAATATTGACATAAACGCCCAGTGATAGTTAGCATCAGTACTCTGAATGTTTTTGTCGTTGCCACTGTACTTGATATTTCCGAAGTCTTTTAAACAAAGTGCTGATATTTTATGAGTTCAACTGTGTTATTACTGAGGCATCAGTAAAAGATCCTCTGGTGAACCACACTTTCTAGACTCGATGATGATTGTAAAGGGCCTTGAAGGCAAAACGGCGGACCCCGCTAACTGCCATCTAGATCATTTCATTGGTCAGAAAACATCCCTAGGCGATTTTCAATGGTGGATATCGGCTGATGTTAACGACTTCAATCTTTGTGAGGGCCGAGCTAGAACTTTTTTTTTACTGTGCATAGCGATTGGAGTCTTTGTTGATTTATAGACCTTTTCTTTCTCACTTCTACGGCCCTGCCGTGTGTATAATACGACCGCTCCTTATCAGTTCGAGTTTCGAGGTACTCCAATTCGGGTTTCTGCCTCTCAGCTTTTGCCATTGGAATCCGTCCTTTCGTCTACTTGCCACCAAGCATGAACAACGTCTATCCTTAACCTTTGGACATAATACAGAGCATCCCCCTGACTTCAATGCTCGAGCGAACAGCTGCGAATCTGGAGTCGCGCAGTCTCCAGCGTGTATTTCACAAGACTTCGATTCGATCTCGACGATTACATACAGGCTTTTGGCAACATGGAGCCGCCGCTATCGACCTTTCCAGTTCCTTGCCAGGCTCTGTAAGAACTGCTCAAACTGCCGCCCCCGAACCGGAGACAAAGCAATTACAGTCAAATCTACTTGCTTCAGTCTTGGTCCTCGACTTCCTTTACCCAAAATCGACTCTTCCTCTGTTACGCAATCTCTACCCTGAACTACCCACCTCTCAGTATGCGCAAAGGACAGCAATCGTTCCAACAAGACGAGCATACTCATCGATAATACCTCCGAACACGACCGATACGAATGAAGCCGACGACAATAACGAAAAGACCGAAGCGACGACTCCTAATCAGCCTGGCCGATCGCACGAGACGGCACAACGTTATGAGATAGCCGACATAGCGGAGGACCCAACCTTGTTTCCTGGTGGAAAGCCAACGGTGAGCACCAAAGCTGGGCCAGAGCTGCAGCAAGTACGGAAACTCCGACAGCTATTGGACGGAAAGGGTGGCCATTTTCAAGATGTTTGGGACCAGTACCAGGTGCTAGACAATGACCAAAGAAGTTTCCTGCGTGGCCAGGTAGTACAGTATCTGTCTCGCTCCCACAGCATCGTTGAGACAGGAAGAGCCCTCTCAATATTCCGCCAAATCCCGCCAAAGTCATGGGATAATGACACCTTGACTGCTGGAATCATCCTGCTTCTACGGTCCGGGGATCTTCCTTCGGCTGTGGAGTGCTTCAAGACAGGATTGGAAACAAGAGGGCTGAACCGCGGACTTGAATACTTAATGGCGGATGCGATCAACTCGAAAAAATGGGCGGCAGCTTTGGAAGTATGGATTTCATTCTACAAGGACCGCATTAAGAAAAGGCCCGATGCGCTGGCCCCGGATTTAGCACGACTTCAACAGCTTGCGTCTCTTCCTGCACAAGGAGCTCACTACTTCGGCTTTCGAGCCTATCTGGTTGGCGAAGGCGCAGAGCAGTTTAAGAAAATCAGGGAAGACCCCGTTGCCTCGCTCGCCTTGTCCTCTTTCCGCAAGTTCTTTGCCAACATGGCATTACGAGAACCGTGCCGCCCCAGACATGCGGTGGTTATTCTTGAGACTCTGAAGGATCGAAATGCATACAACACATACCTCAACACCATGATCGATCGCTGGATGGTAAAACAGGAGAGTCGGGCTACCATGGAACGTCTTATTCCTATTTACCAGAATTTTAGGCAACTGCCAAATGCGCAGCCTGCGATAACTGTCTTGCGTGGCATGTTCAAGATTTGCTTCCCAAAGAGGTCGGCCAGACTTGAAGAAATTAAAGACGACTGGATTCGTTACAAAGGCGGGCTCAACCAATGGGGATATGAAAAGTTTCTCAAATACTACGCAGAGAGGGGCGATGTGCGAGCCGTCAAAGAGTTATGGCCCAAGTACGTGGAAGAATTTCCAGAAGTGCTTCAGTCCCCCCGTGGATTCCGAAGCACAATAAACGTATATGCTCAGCTTGGAGATTTTGAGAATGCAAAGAAAGAGATGGAGAAGATGGCCGATGAATACGGGGTTGAGCCGGACCTCGACTCTTGGAACACATATCTCAAGGCTCACCTGAGGACCACTGACTATGATACTGTCATGAAACTGTTTGATGACATCGCAGAAAAGCATGAGCCGGATGCATACACCTATGCACACGCCATGGCCATGGCTGCTAAAAGGGGTGATTTGGAGACTACCCTGGAATTATTCACCAAATCACAGCAAGCTGAGGTGCCCATCTCTGTAGAAATGGGCCTATCTCTGGTGGTGGCATACTGCCAGAATGGTCTTCTTTCCGAGGCCGAGAGCCTTTGCATTGAGCTGACCCATCGTAAGCTCATATCCGAAGCTATTTGGAACCAGCTTATCAACTTCAACGGCGTCGAGGGGAATATCACCAAGGTTTATGAACTACTCAAGCGCATGAGAGAATTCGGCGTGGAATGGGATGATAACACATACACCTTTCTTCTCCAGGCGCTTATCCGAGTCAACCAAATCCATCCCGCCTATAATTTACTGAAGCGTGGTGTTGAGGAGAAGCTGTTCCTTGTCACCCCTGCACATTTTGCTACCATTATGGCTGCAGCTGCTCGCAATAAAGAGTACGAGCTTGTTGAAAGTCTTTTCCGTCGCATGCAACAGTCAGATTTGCCTGTTACCTTCAGTGCTTGGGTTGCTCTCGTCGCCGCTGCCGTAAAGAGGAAACCTGGTGTTAAGCGAACCCAGAATTTGGCCAAGGAATTTGTCGCGTATTTTGAAAAGGCTGTTGCGGCAGCGAAAACGACAGAGGAGTCCATACCGGACGAGGAGATCGAAGCGACTGACGCTAGCAACCTTGCAAGACTTAGAGCGGAAACTAAGTTCCTCGGTCGAGCGATCACTCTACTTACCGAGCTTCGAGACTTTGGTTCCGTTGAAGAATTGATGGGTCTATTCGTTGAAATCTTCCCCCAGTTCAAGAACCAGCAGCTTCCTCCTGATATCATGGCCTCTTTGATACGCGCGCTTAACTACGATCAGAGATACAGTGAGGCCATTTCGCTGTGGGACAAGACATGGGAAAGTGCCTTCGCATCCAGCCGGAAACGCTCAGGTGGTGGCATTTTGACTGGTACCGAGTACTCTCTGTCCCGTGCTGTGGACGCAGTGGCAACGACATTCAAGAAGGCGATCGAACCAGAGCTTCTCAGCAAGACCGTCGATAAGGTTACGGATGCTGGTTTCAAGCTGACCCGGCAAAACTGGGTACGCATTATCCGTGATCTTTCTGACATGGGCAGATTCGAGCGTGCCGCGTACTGGTGCGAAAAGATGCTCATGCCAGGGTGGCAAGGCTGGGCAACCCCTCGGCGCAATGCGCTCATGATGCTAAATACCCGTACCCTGAAACCACCCAACAGTCTCCTCTACCGTCTGCAGCACAAGTGGATAGAGATGCGTAAGATGGCAGCCTGGTCTCCAGACGTCTCTCGCGTGCTATCAACTTTTGAGGAGAAGTGCCCACGTCTGCACCATGCTTTTGTCACATCAGAGATTCAGTCGATGCCTACGGCATATCTCGTAAACGGTAAAGAGGTTTCGCCTGGTGAACTCGACAAAGTGCTTCAGAGTCTGTCTTACCATGCTCTACTGAAAGTCAAGGAGGCCCTGCTCCGAGAGTTGCAGAAGGAGACGAAGCGTGAGCAGAACCTTGGAGTGGCATCTGAGCCCCTGAGGGACATTGACAACAAGACATGGAAGGAAATGCTGCACAGCAGAGTTCGACGGTATGCCGCTTTATGGCATTCTCGACGCAATGCGAACTTTGAGCTAGACCAAGCACTCGATGTTCCCAATCCATCAGGCGACATCACAATCGAGGCAAAGGCAATGGGGTCTGAGCAACCAGACGACCAGGTCGCCCGGGAACGCTTCAGCTACTGGAACGCGTTCTGGGATCGCTACGATCAGAGGGTTCACGGTGAGAAGCCGAGGCCCAAGATACCATACTCGCATGAAAATCATCATGGGGAAAAGACCTGGACACTCACAGCAGAGAACCGCAAGCAAATGGCTAAGAAGCGGGCAGAGCGGTTGAGGAGGCAGATGTTTGATGATTAATTATGTATAACAGATTTATGTGTGTAAAACCAAAAGATTCTACCATTTTTGTATAACAATAGAAAATTCAAGCCATGATCAACATGTTGTTTTCAAGCTTTAATTACGATCAATTTCTTGCCAGCTCTTTCACAATAATTACGACAGAGTCGTATAGTGAGTGTGTAGAGATTCAATTGACTATCTAAACCTTCTATGGCAGATTTTGCCTGGTATCGAGATACACCAAACGCCTTGAAAGCAATATAACTCCTGACCAGGTCCCTTTGATCCAATCCAATGATTAGATGGGTGAGACGAAGAACGCCATCCAGGGCAATCGATACCCTCTATGATCCAATATACATACAGATATTTGGTTATAGTAAGACCCTTCAACGAGGGCGCTTTATGTACGGTAGGCATGCTTAAACATGCAATTACTTGATAACTTTTGTCTAAGGAGACATGTCACCCCGATTGGGTGTCTCTGGAGGCGATGGTTGCTTCACCCCCAGGGAACGCAAGCGCTGCGAAAGTAGACCTTCAGCACCACCAAGTGATCCAGGCCTGTTGAGAGCGAAGGCATTGCCGCCGTACCCAGGTTCGCCTTTAGTGAGCTTCTCGTAGAGTGCATGTCCCGACGGTGAACCATTGGTTGAGTCCTTGGTCGAGGGACGACTGGCTTGAGATGAGCCAGGAGAACGCATGTCGTTGCCGAGGGCGGCAGTTGTGCTTGTGCTGTTACTAACATCGCTGCTTGTGCGAACGCGACCAGGAAGATAGAAAGGAATCGGGTCAAGTGGCATGGTGTTACCCGCTGCAGAGCTGCCAGTAGGAGAATTATTGACTCGAAACATGTTTTCCATGGCATCGAAAGCCTGAGACGAAGGGCCAGGGGAGACCCCTACGCTACGTCTGCGCAACGCCTTTTCAGCGGCTAGCATAGCTCCAGGGCCAGAATGTGTAGGTAGCGGAGGATGCATCAGACGAATGGGTTTGTAAGGGGTATAGCGAGGTTCTGGCCATGTCGTTTCGTTTCTGAGCTTCTCCTTGCCGTCAGGCACGCGGTTCGCAAAGACAATGCGAATGCTCTTGTAAAGGTAATACCGTCCTTTGGCAGGGCAGCAAATATGCAAATGAGCGAGATATCTCAAGATAGGACGATCACTAGTGTTTGCTTCAGAAGCTGCGGGGGCGTTTTCAATGATAGGACCAGCCGAGTAGCTACGCTGCCTCACAAAAGTCTTGTTACCTGGTTCCATACCTGTCAGGTCATAGGGAATCAGGAACAGCTTGACGGCAGTCTTGTTCGGATTCTTGACAATGATTTGGATCTGCCCCTTCTCCGGAATACGATAGCTTCCGCCTGGAGGGGCTTTCGCAGAGCCAGAGCCGGACCTGCGGCTGGCTCGAGAATTTCTGCGTGAGATTTGTTCAGATCCTTGATTATCAAGACCGATATCCATCATGTCTTCGATGGGTTTCCTGTCTGCAAATCGGCTTTGTGCTTTCTTCTTTGCCCGATGTTCATCATCAGGGTTAGGAAGACCGTTCTCAAGGTCAATCTGACCGACATAGGGACTCGGCCCGTCGTCCGTATTGGATCGGCCATGAGAGGTGCTGCTGTAGCTGTAATACACAGCAGGAAATGAAAGAGTAACGTGTGGCGGGCACTTCAAACTGGACTTGCATTTCCCCTTGCCCAAGACGCCGATCTGAGCAACAAAGTCGAGTGGCTTAGAAGGGGTCGTAGACATGCGGCCACGAAGAATACTCTCTTCGTACGAACCAACCATAGATGCGTGCTGAAGTGGCGAAGATTCTGCGACTAGAGAGGACCTTCGTGGTCGAAGAAGAGCAGGCGTTGGTGGAGATGCACCGGCCTGCATGAAACTTGGAGTTGAAGTCAACGATCTTCGAGGTTGATGTGCCTGATATGGAAACGCTTCTCTTCGATATGAGGGCACACGCTGTGGAAGAGAATATCGCGGCGATGGAGACATCCAAGGTGAGGAAGAAGCAGAGTTTGGCACGTAGCGACTATTCCCAGTATATCCAAATCCATCTCTCGGTAAAGACATGTCATGTTCTTCTGAACTCTGGGCCTGAACCAAAGGACTAGTAGGTGGCTTATATACAAAGCTCGACGAGAGAGATGAGGATAGAGGCGATGTAGTTGATCGGAAGCTCTCTGCACTCCCTGTAAATGGGATTCCCTTGTCGTGCTGGAACGGCGTATAGTGTCTCGGTGGTGAAGTAGCAATCCATGAAGTCTCTGCTGGTGCAGGATATCTACTCTTGGGAGCCGCACGATCCTTGGCTACTGCTTCCTCCTCAGTGAAGTTGCCGCTGTGTAGGGCCGATCTCGGTCGCTCGATGCTGAGGCCATCGCGTAATCTGTTGTCGAAATCGGGTTGGGAGTCGTTCTTTTCGGGTGTGATTTGGGCAGGCGCAAGTAGTGAAGGCTCGGATGGCGATTGAGGTCGCTTTGTCTCGGGAGGAGGAGCTTGATGCTGAATAATAGAGTCAAACTGTGGGAGACTGTTAGAATCTGGATGCTACAGCAAAGAAACGGAAGAACGCACATGACGGTTTGGGATCCAGTTCGGAGACTGAGCTCTCTTTAGCCTCTCGATTAGAGAAGCTCGATCCGATATCGCATTCTCAGCACATTCGGTTCTCTCGGGACTGTTGGTGTTTGATTGTGGTGGACTCTCAAAGATAGGCCCTTCGCAAAGTTCGGTACGAATACTCTCCTCCGAAAGACGTCTAAGCTCCGGAGCTGGGCGTGGTACTTCGACTTGAATAGGTGCTGCTGCTGCTGCTGCTGCTGGCTCGATAGATTCGTGATTGTCTAAATCGGCTTGAAAGATAGGCATGACGGCGATGTTGAATAGCTGTAACAGCAGCCGTGCAGTTTCTTAGTATAATCCGTCATGAATAAAGAAAGGCGAAAGAGCCGAGAAGTGGTGTTATTAGAGGTGGCGGGTGATTCGATGCAGGGGTTTTGGAGTTGCTGATATTGCCATTCAACGGGCGTGGCTAAGGTAGAGAAAGGGTCTGATTAATGAGCCGAGAGACGTGTATAATGATATATCATGCGACAAGAAGGATTAGAGCAATAGCCAGGCACGGCGTGGGTCGAGAGAATGCGAATCTGAGTATGTATGAGTATGGGATATGGGGAATCTGGGATCGTATCGTGGGACGTCATCCACCGAATATGACGACAGTTACACTGACGATGGAGTGAGTCTTGAGCGGTCCCGTCTTCCCCCAAAGAGAGCTAGAAAGGGCAAAGAAGAAGAGATGGTGCTTATAAGTAGACGAAATGAGTTGCGTTAAGAGAGAGAGAAAGGTCATATGTTTAAAGAGAGTCGGAGAGACTCAAAAAGATGAGGCGGGCAGAAATCACCAGGGTCTGGGTCTAGGTTTATAGGTCCAGGTCCGTACGGGTACAAGCAGTTATGATACGACGTTAATTCTATCACCAACTGGGGCCGATGGCGGTGAATGTGTGAATCATTCCATAACGAGTCTAACGCTAGAACAAAGACTAACACGAGAGTAAGTCATGTGCATACCTTGATCAATTATGCTTATACAGTAGATGCCTTATAGAGGAGTTGTTTGTATGAACAACACTATGAGATCTCTCGTCATATAGAGCACTTTAACGGGAATGATATAACGTTGTACTATATCTGCTGCTGTGGATGGCTGGTCCATGTCTTGGTATTCATATCTTCAACACCATCAAGTGACCTTCAGCTCATGAGGTGGAGATAGCCCCCAGATATGCCACATCCAACTAACGACGTTTTTGGCTTGGCCTCTGATGAAGCATCTCAACTTATTGCTCACAAGGCACAGCAAAAAAAGAAACTTTTCACCCGCGCTAATCTACAGTGCTCACTCCCCTTGCGGATACCTGACGTTTAGCGCCTGCTAGAGTGATCCCTGACATGCATTGGCTGTAATCGTGTGATGGGTGATGCCGAGTTGACGTGTAGTAAGAACCTTTGAGCATAACACTGAGACATGTTGTGCTATGCTGTGTTGTGCTGTGCTGTGCTGTGCCTTGTTATTGCTGATGAGCTCTCTATAGGAAGCTCAACAGTCCATAGGCTAACCATTCACCCGATCTTGAGGTAGCATAAACTCTCTCTTGCGTGACCTGGCAATGCATCCTCAATCCGAAACAGTTATACCAGCATCTTCCGCCATCAGCCCACTTACAACTGTAGACCAATGATGTCCTCAAGCCGTATTCGTTTGAGTCAATTACACAACAAATAAACAAAGCACTCAAGTGCAGTCAAGTGCAGTCAAGTCTAATACAACAGACAGTCGTGTGAACTTCTGTCACCCTTTATTGATCAGATTACGGCGCAGCTCCACCGAAACTCTCCGAAAACCCGATCCACAAATCACAAGTGCCGTCCGTTACTTACGGTGTCGGTCACGGTCAGCGTGGGACCCACTCCTTCACCGAAGACAGTGGAGACATTGTTCAATTCTCATCAACGACAATCCTCATACACTTACAACACCACGATCATGGCTCCCAAACATCAAAACGAAGGCGACGATGCTGCCCCGGAGGCAAAGAAGCCTAAGCATGGCTTCAGAGTCGGCCCAGAGAATTTGCCAGACGGTCCTTGGCGACGAAAAGGTTTGTCCTTTCTCCTCTTTTACACTCTAAAAATTTTCATTCACTTCACATACTCACATTCAACCACAGTCACAAAAGTCAAGAAGGAGTTGATTCACAAAGCCAAGGTCAAGAAGGCCTACGCGAAGATCAAAGCCCGTGAACAACAAAATGCACCAGCACCAAAGATAAGCGAGCCAGTCCAAGATGAGGCTCCTGTAGAAGACGCCAGCGAGGAGAAGCAACCTGAGGACGAAGGCGAGGAGATGCATCCCACACGACAGCTTATGCTTGCAGATGAAGCCAAGGCACAGGAGAACTCCGTCGGCCAGCCTACTAGTGATGGCAACAGACGGCGCACCAGACGACCAGGCTACTACGACAAGCAACTCGCCAAAGCAGCACAGCGCCAGGAGGAGGCTGAGATGAAGCGGCGGGAGTTTGAGCGCAGACAGGAAGAGAGGGCGCAGAAGATTGCTGAGAGACAAAAGTTCAAGAAGGCCATGGCTAAGACGAGGGATCGCAATGGAAACAAGAAGCTTGGCAGGGAGAGTTCTATTCTATTGGATAAGGTCAGGAAGCTTGTGGCTGAGAAGTGAGAGCTTGCGTGAGAGATGGCTCAGCCAAGCATGAATTCTGCTTTGAGGGCGTTCAGAGGTTCTGTTATCGGGTTAGACAAAAGTCGACATACAAGTTTGATACCATATGGCCGCTATAATCGAATCAATCCAAGGTCAGATCATACCAAATTCGAAGTGTTTTTCTTGATTTTGGCGCGGCATGAGACGTGATAGAAAGGCCAGTGCAGAGGTCGCATCGGTAGGTATGAGGACGATCGGTACCTGCAGCAAGGCCACGGTGAGGCCGTGTTGACGTTTCAAGCTGCATCATATTCATGTGATGGGTATGTCACAGTTATTTGGCTCCGATGGGCCAAGTCACAACAGGACAATGTATCTTGTGAAAGGCATTGGATGTACCTACGAACAGATCACCAAAACCGGATATAGATTGTCTTGGAGTTTGCCTGCCTGTGAAAGTGCAAGTCTGAAAGGCTGGAAGACGAGATTTAGATGGATTTGCGTCAAATGCCACTTACGATCTTGATAAATGCCGGTCATTACTGGGTTATTCCATGTAATATCAGCGGCCGACAATTATCGAATTCAACAATCGAACCACCAATGATCGACCACGACTGAGGTTGTCGCAACTTGACAACGTCGAGTCCGTGTGATTCTCTCTTATTGGATTTTGGAAACTCTTGGCCTTTGTTTTGGTATCATTCTCACTAATATAAAGTTTCGAAGGAAGACGTGACGAGACACTTCCAAGTTCGAGATGCTTCATCCAGACTTTGTTCTATACCCGTGCCTCAGCCATGGATAATTTGGAATAAATACAATGATGCAGTCATCTAACAAGGACTAGCTTGCGAGTATTTCCCTATACAGCATATGTAAGCGGGTTGATGATGACTTGTCACTGATGGTGATAGCTCCAGGTCATGAAACGTCAAGTCAGCAGCCCCTACAAACTTGGCGGTGACATGACGGAAAGTTACCCATTGTCGTGTGTTGAAACCGAAAGCTTGTCGGTTTTAGCAGCATATATGAGTGATCATATACCTACCTATTACTGCCTGGTTTGGTATGAACGTTACATCTGTCAGATCGAATATGGTGATCCGGTGTAAGTTACCGGCGCGCTTACCAGTGACGGATAGATCAAGGGGCTAACTAACGTTATGTCGAAGGCCGCCGCAGGGTACGCCGACGATCAAACATGAAACTCTTGTGTGATCGGGCAATATCTGCAAAGGTACAGTATGTATTTCTAAGCTACGTGGCTTTGTAATGAGATGACGGAAGTAGAGCGAAAAATGCTAGAATGGGAAACAAGAGCGAAAGAGTGAGTGGCCCAAGAGTTGAAAGAGTTGACAACTTGAAACAAGCGATGGTGATGGAGCGGGAGTTTCAAGATATGCCTCGTCAGCTGTCAAAGGAAGTGATCGGACCCAAGGAAGAGAAGATCAGTCAGCAGACGTGTCACATCAGAGTTGACTTGGTGAACCCATCCATTATCAGTATATCACGAGGCTGTGTAATCTTGAGGGTTACAAATGGAGTTTCCGCAAGTAGCAATGGTAACGTTCAAGGCTGAGCGTGTACATATTAATGCTTATTATGCTTGTCAGCCGTGTATCCAATATCACACTCTCTCAGTCTCTCAAGATGTCTCGTCTCATATGTTATGGGGAGATTGAAAGTTCCAGGGACGTGGTCGTGGTTGTGGCATGCTCCAGTCACTATCAAGAGGACCCCTGCTCACGAAACCGATCCATGCAATCGTGTCCACTCCACTATACCCCTTTCTAACACGTGCATCAAATATATTTTCAGGGTCGTGGGTTTCATGATGGAATTGGACAAAGGAGAGGCCCGGCTTATGAGGGGACCCCAAAATAGACACAAGTACAACACTAATATCAGCCAGCAACTCAGCAAACAAATGGTAACAAAAGTCAACCAACGTTGTGTTACTTGTATGTTAGGTTACTCTCCAGATGGAGAGCACACTCAGACTCGCATGACTGACATTCATCCATATTCTACCGAGTAGCAAGGGCCTAAATCCTCTCATCCCATTACACGTTTCATGATTTGCGTTTCGTCAATGCCTTACGCAAAAGGCTGAACTGAAAGGGAAAGGGAAGAGAAGAGCCACTCTGTCTGAAACAGCGGAGCTTTTTTCCATCACGACAACGCAACACAACACAACACAACACAACACAACACAACACGAGCTTTACCGTCTTTTTGCCATGTATGCGTACCCTTGCTTTTAACCCATTAATTGAACAAAGACATACATACACTGTACACATACATATGCAACGAACCTAATTCATACGATATGGCTGCTTGCAGCTGCGTAGAGGTTAACATCGTGTTTAGGCGGGTGTCCGTCTTATGCAACACAACCTAAGCTACCAAGTTAATTAATGTGTAGGTTTTGACGGTTGAATAAAGGAAGCTTTGGTCTCTTTTGCCACAAGTCTATCGTCTATGAAATTCACTTCATTCCATAGCTGCAGTAGAGGTCAGTGGATTGTGTCTCGGCAGCTCTCCCTAGCTCTACGATCCCTTCTCAGAGCTCGTATCCATAGTCTTGTTGGAGAATGCCCATTGTGAAGTGAATTCCATATCTGACAAAAGCAATGTCTCCCGTCGTCAGCGGTCTTCATCACTCTTGCAGGCGGGGTTCATGTCATCGGATCGACACTGCGGAGGAGGACAAGCTCGATCCAATCCCCCCACGAATGTCCAGTCCATTACCAGCCGCGGCCGCCACAAGCGCCTCTTTTCTGCATTGGCTTTTCCGTCAACATCGCGTGCGTGAGTGTGAGTGTGTGTGCCGCTTCTTATTCTTTCAGCCAGCAAAGCTTGCCTTTGTGTTCCCCCTGGGGCCTGGTTCGTTGCCCCTGGGTCTTTGCCTCTAGCGGCATACGCTAGCCAAGGCGTCTCTGCAGGTGGTGGGTGTTAGTTTGAAGACTGTCTTGAGGCTGGAGATGAGAGGGAGATTGAACGAATTTGGGGTGAGTTTTGGTGACGGGCATCACTGTTAGAGATTGTCAATCATAACCAATTCTGTAATTATTTTCTCTGGAAGGATAAAATATCATTGATGCCCAATAGTGAATCTGCATACCTTGTATGTATTCAGACTCCTCAGCACCTCATGGTTGTAAGCCACCTTATACTTTGCATCTGCAGCATCACAGTATACGAGTACCAGTTAACTAGAACGCCCCCTTATTCACCAAGACTCGAACTAAATTCTCAGTCACTCAGATGATAAATGCTCCGTAGTCATAGTCTCATAGACAACGTGTACACTTCGTCAGCTCCCAATTAAAATAAGACCCTGCTCAAGAGCCCTACAGTAACTACCTATCTTCGGACACGGCGGGTGCTGAGACGTGGGTCAATATCATTCCGATACCTTTCTCCCTGTTATAGTCGTCGTGAAGTGACAGGGACAGTTTAGTTTTGGGCATGCATATCGCATTTATTTACAGGAGTTATAATTCAGCTCTAGGCTGTAAACCAGGCAAAGTTAAAATATCCTTTCCAACCAGACCCAAGCATGTGAATGTTGTGAACTGGTCTTGTCGGAGGTTCATCATATGTATAGCTTGGGTGAGACAAGCAATGTATTTGACGACATCCCATATCGGCGAACAACTCTCAATTCGAATCCTGCGTGTACATGTACAGCACTAGAGATAAGCCCCTTGTGTACTACTACTAATCCCTGCTATTTCAGCGTAAGAAGAGCCCGTCCGCTCAATTCTCTTTGACATTGACATTGACATTGTCATTTCTTCTTGACAAATGGAACATCCCTTCATCGTGAGACGGGCTGGAGAACACTGGTCACAGCTGCTAAACCCGCCCTGGCCTGGAACGGCTACCTACCTAACTAGGGGCCATTTAGCGCGTTGGCCCAAGGTTCCAGGTCCCCTCCCCCCCTCCACGGGCGGGCTCTCCCCTTGAACCTAAGCTGTAACCCCTCTCACTGGGCTGTTTGTCCCTGCCAGGTCTAGTGGATGATCCCCTGGGCTGGCCCACTGCTCAGTGCTCACTGCCTGGGCTGCCCTGGGGCTGGGGACTCCCCTTCAGTCAGTGGCTGTATCCCATCCACATTCGGATCCCACCTCACTAGACGTCCGTCTCCATTCATTCCTCACAGTCTCCTTGGGTGAACCAGGACCACGACATATCCGGATCACATTGCTCTGCTGTCTCTTTCTTGCCTTCCATTTGTTGTGTCGTATTATCATTGTGCTGTGTTATGCTGTTGTGCTGTACACGACCTGGAGTTCCAACGAAATCTCTTTGTCATCCTTTTCTGTTACATCGTGTCTTCGCCGAATTCATCATCTTCTTCTTCATTGCTTCCATCGCCATCTTACACTTAGCTCAGCTCTGTCCGTTATACGTCGATCCAATCGAACAGGACACAGACCTCCATACAACACAACGCCCATCATACATACATCGCTTAGCTTAGCCTCTCTCGCTCTCTCTCCTCCTGTAGAGATTCTTTCGCTTCTTTTCCCTCCTGCGTCGAATCTGCGAATACAACCTTCAGCATTGTTCATCTCCAACCTGGTCGACGTTCCTCTAGCGAATCCATCGTTAGAAAGCCCCTGGTCCGTTTCTACACCCAGGCCCTTGTCCTCATCAAACCCTCCACACGCCCCCTGGCCTGGCTCCGTCGACTTCTCTCGCTGTCTGCTGGTTTGGCCTTGACCTTACCCTGACATTCGCTGGGCTGTCCATTGCTTCCTGACTTTTGAACTCCATTCAAAGTTCTTGTCAGTCGCCCTCACAGAAGGGTCACTACCGTGCGACAGCTATCAACCAAATATTCCTACCCCGTTCCGATTCGACCGCCCGCCGACCGCCTCAACAACGTCCTTTTTGCGTCGATTCTCCCACGACTTCCTCCGCGATTCTTGCTTGGTCCAACCGACCCCTTTGCTCTCAGCTACGACCTCGTCCATGACGCCTGCTCTTTAGCTGCGTCGTGTCGCTTGCTACCTTGGGCTGCAACAACCCCGTACTTGAATGCCGTATCCGCTGTGAGCACCACATTTCGATCGCTTCACCCCAAGTTCCAAGACAAACTTTTGCTGCTTCTCAACACAACTGCCCACAATGGCCGGCATCGTGGAGGATTACTTGGAGAGTCCTGGAATGGACAATGACACCGACGACGTCTTTCCCTGCAAAGGTTGCGGAGAGGTATGCTGTTCTACTCGACCTAAAGAACACTGGGGAATGGTTTACTAACAGTCTTGGAAGATCCTCGAAGAAGGAAAAGCGTTCGAGTTAGGTACGTTGCAACAATTTTCAGCATTAGCTGGTCTAGTGGGATGTGTCACTGTTATCCACGATGATCATCTGCACCTCACCGCAAGATTGCAAATCATCCCGCCGTATCCTGGGGCAAGCTGACTTTTTGACAGCCGGTAACCGATGGCATCTGGACTGCTTTCGATGTAATACCTGTGGCACACTGCTCGACTCTGATGCGAACCTACTACTTCTCGGAGATGGTTCACTCATCTGCAACAACTGCACATACAGCTGCAGCGCCTGCGGCAATAAGATTGAGGACCTAGCCATCCTGACTGGGGAGCAGGCGTTTTGTGCTACATGTTTCCGCTGTCGCAACTGCAAACGCAAAATCGAGAACCTACGATATGCCCGCACTTCACAAGGCATCTTCTGCATGGGCTGCCACGAAACGCTGATGGCACGAAGGCGGAAAAAATCTAAAGCTGCAGCTGCGGCGAAAGCAAGAGAAAAAGAACATTCACCCATGATCACGGAAAAGTCACTGCCCGCCCTTCCCGCCAACGCCATTCCACCGAATGCCTTTTCCAATGATCGAGTCGATCCTGATTCAGATACTGCTACAGAGCTTTCGCCTCGTCCACGAAATCACGGTCGTAACGAGTCGTCATCTAGGAGCAGTTCCAGGCCAGCTCGTTCTCCTGAACGAAAGCCTGATGGCTTAAGTTTGCCTGCTACAACATATCGAAGCAACCGAAACTCGACCATGATGACCCGCAACGACAATACTTCTAACGATGCCGATAGCTTCATGATCTCGGTCGCTTTAGACCCAAGCCCGCATCCAACGCCGAAATCAACTTCAGATAATCTACCAGAGTCAGGCAAGTCAAAGGACTATTTCAGTGCGGCCAAACCGGCGTCTGAGAAACGAAGCGACTCTCATACCTCCACACCACATATTGCTTTCCAGGAGAAAGGGCGTCAACCATCCTATTCAGAGCACGACGTTGCACCAAAGCTTCCCGATCGCAAGCATTCTAAGAACTCGCGAACCGATTCCAGTAAACGCTCATCCCCTACCGACGAGAAGAGCCAGAAGACAAGTGGTCGCCGCGCACCTACGGAAGACTTCAAGTTGCAGGAGGCTCCCAAGAGCAAGAAGCTTCTCTCAAGGAGTAGTTCACAGTCCTCGAGTTTGCCTGCAGAGACGAACTCTGCGAGAACCAGCAACGGGCCTAGTAAGGGCGGACTGCCACACACCGATAGCAACGCCACCACACCTGCGTCTCGCTCATCCCAAGAGTCGAGGTATATGGACGAAGACGAGCTCCGTGCATCTATGGACTCGTCAACAAGAACATCTTCTAGGCCAGAGAACGCAAAGCCTCTTACGCGAAAGGAAGTTCCAGCTGCCCCAGGACGTAATGGTAAGTTTTAGCTAAAGTAAAAGTCAAACTGGTATACTGACAAAAGGTAGTTAATGGCAGCAATCGACAAAACCGACAAGATACCACTGATGATCCCACACCCACCCGCCAGACTCCCACTCAAAAGAAAACAGCCGATTCTTACATGCAGCCTCGTTCTGCTCCCATCCCTCCAGCTTCTCAGAACAACAAGGGCCACTCTGGCGGCAAGGAGGCAAAGGACGACGGTACCTCACCCAAGGTTTCGCCAAAGTTACCTAGATGGAGCAGCGGCGGTGACTTTAGTATGGATGAGGACATGGCGCGTATCCTAGGTACAGACGAAGGCTCAACTTCCATCCTCCGCAGAGTTTCCAACGCTGTCAGACATGGGCGCACCAACAGCGTGGAGTCACCAAACCAGCTATCGAACAGAGCTGGCCATGCCAGAAGCATTAGTGAGACTACACGAGCGACACAGTCGCCTCGCTGGCCACGAACTCCAGTCGCCGACGATTATCATGCACAGGAGATCAGCAGCCCGATGTCTTTGGCGTCAGGCGACGATCCCGCGTTTCTTAAGCGGCAATTACGGAACTCTGAGCAGCGAGTTGCGGAGCTCGAGAGGCAGTTTACTACTGAGAAGGATCTCAAGAGCCTCAACAAGAAGCTGGTCGAAAAGCGAAAGACAGTTTCCGTTCTTGACACCCAGACTGAGATTATGATTCGACAGCTGGAGGTCTTGGCCGGATATGTCGAGCGTGCAAAGGAGACCAAGACACCTATCGATCCCCGGGATCTTGAGGATTCAGCAATCAAGGAGTTTGTTCAGAAGCTCGAAAAGGTCAAGCAGACCATGTCAGCCGCAATTGAGCAGCTACACGAAGAGCGGGATCTGTTGTTTGAAGAGAAGGATCAAGCTATTGCGGATCGAGACCGTGCTCTGCTTGAATTTGAGCAGTTGTCATCGAAGAATGCACAGCTTGCTGATATGAATAACGATTTGACACATCAGATCCAAGAACGCTTCAAGTCACAGATTGGAGGAGATATCAAGTCTCCTGGCGGTCTGGGTATCTACGGACCAGGCAAGGGCGGCCTTAACGCCTCTTCGCTCAACCTCGATGCTGCTAGTCTCTCAACGGGTGCTACTCTGGTTCCTGCTGATGAAGAGACCATCGTCGAAGCCGGGCCAACTGTGGTCCAAGTCCGAAAGGGTCAAGCCAAGAAGTTCAACTGGAAGAAGGGTTCCAAGGGATTGGCCCAGGGTGTGGCCAAGGGTGTCAACAGAGCTGTCGTCGCATTCCAGAACGACCGTGAGAGGATGCAGCAACAGGGCCAGCTGAACGGAGAGAACATTGGAATGCCTTACAATATGACTGTGGCTCAAGTCGAAGCGCCTGCTGGGCCTCCCTCCAACGGCGTCAACTCGCATGATAAGCACAGTGCAGCTGCAGCACTGACCAAGAGACAAGAAGAGCGCGAACGTGAGCGTGAACGACAAGGGTTTGGATTCTTCGGCAAGAAGAATGCCGTGCCCAAGTCCGGCTCTGCGGGCACTATGAACAACGTTGACGCAGCTGAGCCTGCTACGGTTCTCTTTGGATCTGATCTCGCAGAGCGAGCCGACCATGAGCGCCGACAGATTCCTAGTGTAGTCACAAGATGTATCGAAGAGGTGGAACTGAGAGGAATGGACCAGGAGGGTATCTACCGAAAGACTGGTGGTAACTCTCAGGTCAACATGATCAAGGACGGCTTCAGCAAGGATGAGAACTTTGATATTTCAGATCCAGATCTGGATATCACTGCTGTTACCAGTGTGCTGAAGCAATACTTCCGCAAACTTCCTATCCCCTTGCTCACATTCGATGTCTATGAGCGAGTTCTCGAATCAAATGGTAAGTTCGTTTGTGGCTTGTCGGATGACGGGGTGCTAACAGCCTACAGCTATTGTCGATGAAACGGAACGAAGCGATCACCTACGTAAGACGTTTGCTTCGATGCCTCAAAGGCATCGCGATTGTCTTGAATTCCTCATGTTCCATCTTGCACGCGTTGCTCAACGTGAACCCGAGAACTTGGTATGTTGCCTTGACTATTGCTCCTTTCGTCTACAGTCACTAACAGTTGGTTAGATGTCTCCCAAGAACTTGGCTGTCG
Organism: Fusarium verticillioides 7600; assembly: GCF_000149555.1. Classification (NCBI taxonomy): domain Eukaryota; kingdom Fungi; phylum Ascomycota; class Sordariomycetes; order Hypocreales; family Nectriaceae; genus Fusarium; species Fusarium verticillioides. Next base: position 1,042,200 of record NC_031676.1, on the reverse strand, counting down.
TGTTTGCGCCAACCATCATGCGTGACACGAGTCTTGAGCGCGAGATGACGGACATGCACGCAAAGAACCTTGCGATACAGTTTGTCATTGAGAACAGTAACACGATCTTCGAGGATGCTTAGGGAGCGCGAGATCTCTATACGGAAAGGACTTACGAAGACTGTATCGACTTTTTAACGAGGCCTCCGAGTCGTGGATTCTTGGGCTTCGCTCCCCACGAATGAGCACGATCTGGGATGCCATGAAAAGATTACTTGGGCACTGTTGGATTTTTCAAGCTCCCAGGCTCGGTTCGCTTGCATGTGTCATCCAACCCGCAGGGCGTTTTTTTGTGCCAGGGCATTTAATGATATCCAATTCTTTTTCTCTCACGCTTGCTTGTTTGTTTGTTTGCTTGCTTGGCTGTGGCTACTTTGGCAAATTTCTTGTGCATTTGGTGATGGTGGGTTTGAGGATGGTTTATGGCAGGCAAAGGGGGGGAGGGGGGAGTATTGGTTATCTTTGTACGTTGACGAAAAGGGGTCAGAGGTTCTTTTCATTCGGTAGGACGGCTTTTTATATTCTTCACGCTCTCTCTGATGGGGGTGACGACTGTATCTCTTTCATGCCCTCGTTGATGCCAGTTTCGTCGGGTTTGTAACATATATCAACTCCATATTATCCATGACTATTGATCGTATATACATATATCCCACACAACTACCCCTGCCTATCATGTCGAAGAGCGATGACTTGCATCACTTTACTGCAGGTGAAGAGGGGAAGCATGTCTATTACTCCTCAGATCTAATGTCTGAACCAACCAGTACCTGAGCCTGCAGCTGATATTTATAGATTCTTTATACTCAGCCTCAGCCTGATTCGGTACATATTGAAGCCAAGATGCAGAGTTCCGTATCTTGCGTGATCTACACTTTCTTCTTAACATTGGGAAACTCCTTTCACTCCTTTCACTCTTCTGCTTCTTATTCTCTGTCTCATTCATTACTTTGAGCTAATCATGGCTACTCCAGATGCACCATGGACTATCACACACAGTCCAACAGACACTATAGCCCCAGCCTGGATTGACTCACCTAATATTCGAGGAACTCTGGATATCCTCCAGAGTTGCATCCTGGCACTTATTGCGTGTATCTACACGGCTCTTCATCTCGATGTCCCTGTCAAGACGGCATGGCATTACATATTTCTCTACAAGCTCAAATGGGTTGCTATAACCCTCTTTGCGCCTGAGATTGCTCTGTATATGGCAGCGGATCGGTTACGACAGGCTTGGAACTTGAGATCGAAGCTTCGATCGTTGCAAAACACGACTCCTTCGGACCCAGATCTTGTATGTCTGGACCCCTATTACAAGAGCCTAGCCTACTAATAATCCAACTTTCTTTAGATCGACATTGACATGGCCTACACGTTCTTCATCATCATGGGCGGTGTTCGAGTCAACATCGACGATATCTTGTCCTTCCCCGAACTTCACAACAAGGCCTTTCGGTTGTTCGAATCGATGGAACGGCCATATTCAGTACGCTTGAGCCCTCGAACAGTGACCTGGTTTGCAGAGAGAGGGCACTGGATCCCGATATCGAAGAAAAAGATCGACGACAAGAGCAAAGCGGATTACTTCCAGAAGATACTAGTGGTTATGCAGGTCATATGGATGGTCATGCAGTGCATTGCCAGGAAGATTCAGAACCTGCCTCTTAGCTTGCTAGAGGTTCACACTATGGTTCATGTTGTGTGTGCGATTTTCCTTTACTTGTGTTGGTTTAGGGTATGTTCGTTTGTCTATCGTTGATGTATCGACTAACGTCAACCAGAAACCTCTCAACGTCCTGGATTCTGAAATTATTAATCCAGGAGATTTCAAAGGAGAGATAGCACTCCTTGTTCAGCGCCAATTCTATCCCAACATGTCAACGAGACTGGCATTGTTCCCTCCACAGCAACATCCAGATCAACCGCCTCCTCCAAGAAGAGGTAGCTTGATGCAGCCAGATCGGGTCACACCTAAACCCTTCAGAATGAACATTGATGATGTTTCAAGGGTAGAAGAGATGCAGCTTCTCGAAGAAGCTCCTGAATCATCTTCTCGAAACTGGATAGGTTGGTCTTGGATGCGAAGACTAGCAAGACCTCCAGCCTATGAGAGACTACCCGATACCTGGGCGAACCCACGATCAGGGCCTTGGGTAAAGCCAGAGCCAGGGCTGGAGATGTGGCCTGGAGATATCCTACCATCTGGGCTCTTATATCACTCCGAGTTTGCACATATACCCCTTATACTATCAGAGCAGTTCCTCCATCGATGGGACGCCATCTTGTCAACCTTTCCATTCCACAACCGCGAGGCTCTCGTAAAGACAGCGAGTTTCGTCAAAGTGAATCGTATCGCTTGGGACTTTGAGATGATCAGTCCGCAGACGATGTTGGACCTCAGGCTGGCCAAGATCTCTTCCTCGCTCGGCTACCAGAGTTCAAGCCAGTCCTCGACCCTGCGTACAGAACCATGCCTTTCAGCGAGGGCAAACGAAACCTCGATATCAACTTCAGCATCTTCACTGAAAGCGAAGGCGTCTTTGGTCTCTTGGGCTTCTTCCAACAGTTTCAGTGGCTCGCTGGTCTTGCGCTGCTTCTGTCTGGTATCTATGGTGGTGTTCATCTGTCAGCTTGGAACTGGAGCTTTCCCAACTCTATCGAGCATTTGATGTGGAAGATAAGTTGTCTCTATATTGCGGGTGCGCTGGCATTGTATTTTGTCATGGCAGTACTCGCTACAGCTGTGAGAACCGATGGAACGACGTGGCTAGTGACTTATATCGCATTTTGGCTTGCCTTGCTCGTCTACATGGCTGCCAGACTATATGTTGTTTTCGAGTCCTTCTTTAGTCTGAGGCGGTCTCCTGCTGGGGTTTACATATCACCAGCTTGGGTTGAGATGTTTCCTCATTTCTAGACCAATGTATTGCTGTGTCTATGCTCTAAGTATCAAAGACTGAGAATGCTGGAGCTGAGCTAAACGAGCAATGGCCAATGTCTCATGTATAAAACGTGCAAGTAATTACAAATAGCTAAATGTACAACTGGACAAGTAACTCAGGGCATTAAAAAACATAGCAACTAGACTATTCAATAGCCATAACTCAAGAATGTGAAACCAAAACACGTCGATTCTGCCGCCAGTGCATCATGGAAGTGAAACTTGACACCTTTTTATGACTCGCCCTTGCTTTTGACATTGCCATTCCGTACCCATTATGCCATACCATCCTCCCCTAATGAAATTTCGGCATCCAACGCCTGACCCATGAAATATCCCCTGAACTCCAACAGATGAAAGCCTGTAGTCACCGTGTTCCTTTAGGCCGCAATTGTAGGAGTCTGCTCCCGCTGTCTCTTGACAATGTAGTAGGTGATCAAACTCTTGGGGTCATCCTGAACATCCTTCAGGGCATTCCAAAAGACCTGCTCGCCTACCCTTGAATGAAGAGCAACGCAAAGCTGAACGGCGTCCATACGGACACCAGAGTCTGTAGAAACAAGGCATCGAGCGGTAAGACTGGCCAGTTGACCAAGTTCAGTATCAGTAGGAATGAAGTTGGGTCTCTTGTCAAGCAGGCTTCGCAACACGTGCATTCCGGTGCTCAGCATACGGCTTCCCTCGGGAGTCGAGCTGTCAATATTTTGAAGACGCTTTGTTAGGACGACAACAATCTCAGAGCCATCGCCAATAGTGACGAGTTCATCAGCCAAGACCTCAACGCCACTGACAATATGAGCACGGATATCATAAGCACTGCGTGTCTCAAGAAGTGATTCAAGACCCCTGGACACATGAGGCTGGAAGTTGTCACGTTCCTTTCGGAGGAGTAGCCTGATTGTAGCAAGGATTTGGGCTTTGACATCCTGAGCCTTTTCAGCACTCACTCCAGACAGAGGATCCTCCAAGTATTGGAATAGTCCAATCAACAGAGCCTCAAACTTATCATCAGTGAAGATGCCCTTGGTATCACGCAAAAGAGACTGCAACTTTCGGAATCCATGAACATCAAGAGTCTTTGCCTTGACTCTGGTGATACCGCTTTCAAGCAGTCGTGAGCTCTGCTTTGTTCTCTCAGAGGATTCTACGTCTTGTGTCACGGGGGATTGAGCACGGGCATTGGGCAGGTTGGCGGCATCAGCGTTGACGGGCTTGTCTTCAAGCACAGGAACGTTAAAGGTCGGCTTTGGAGAAGGCTGCTCATCAGTGAAAGGGTCTTCATACACTTGCAGTGTCGAACCGGGCGCTTCTGAAACAGTTTCGGCCTGCACGGTTTCTGACGGCTGGGGCGTAGGTTCAACCACGGGCTCCGAGACGGCCACGGGAGGCTCAGCAACCTCCTCCATAGGTTGAGCGGGGGCCTGGGCCTCAGCCGCAACCGTGGGTTCAGGGACGGTCTCTGGCTCTGAGATTGGAGCAGCCTCTTTAAGAGCCTCTGGGACAATATTTGGTGATTCCTCAAGCACAGGAGTGGTTAATTCAGAGAGAACCTCTTGGTTGGCCTGAGGAGCCCTCTGGTGCTGCTCTGGTGCAGGCTTCTGGATGGCCCTCAAATTAGCCATATTTGGAACAACGAGAGTAAAGTCCTCATTTGCTCGGG